>NC_051271.1:2770000-3070000 GCF_015220745.1 Sebastes umbrosus
CTATTTAAGGCTTTATATTCACCTAATAGAAGGAAATTGCTATTGAGGCATACTACTGTATTGAGGGATAAGGAGCAAATGAGACACTATCACAAAATCATTTACTTTACGGAGAATTGAGTTTTTCCACAGTCATGACTCATCGCAGCTCCTTTAATGGTCATCAGATGCAGGATCCCAAACTGGCTTCAACCTGAAGCTGAAGTGGATGCCTCTTTGGGCAAATGTGGGTGAATACATTATGTTTTGAAAACCTAATAGGGGGGAAAAGTTCAAGAAACAAGCTACACATGGAAACAACCTATACACTAGGGCTGTCCTCGACAAAAGAAACTCTTAGTCGACTAACACTCATACGTTTTTATCGACTAATCGATTAGTTGATTTAATCGACAGATCTGTGAAACCGAGTTGTGAATCACCACTTTAAATCTCTCTGGTGTTTAACAGAGATGTGCTGATAAGTTTCTTGGAAATAAGTTATTCAGCATGAAAAAAGAAAAAGCACAAAAAACAACCTTCCATTGTGAGGCTTGTTTCAAATAGTCCATATGGTATATTTGCAATACTGGAACATAAGCTTCCATTGGTAATTTTCCATTGGTAAATATCTGTATACAATGTAATTCTACTGGCAGAAACTCAATCTACAGAAACATATTTTGTAAAAAAATACAAACACAATGAGTAGTTTTGTCATATGGAATGTGGAAGCTTATACTTTTGGTACTCAAAAGCCTCATTCAGAAGGATGAGTGTTCGGGCTGGCGCCGAGCGCTGCCAGTTGGTTTATAACTGATTGGATTCATTCTTGTATAAAACAGCCACCAGTTGAGCACAATCACACTCTGCCTAGAACTAATTAAAAGAGTTGGCTTCTCTTTTCCAGAACATGCTCACGTCAAAATAAAAATGATGAGCTCTTTTGGTCATGCGCTGAGAGCAATTTAATGGACTTTATTTTCCCATTAACTTGCCACAATTACTGACATTCAACGCTGAGTAAATTAGACACAAAGTGTCACTTCTGCTTTCTGTCCTTACTCAGTGATGTAGTTATTAACTGTAAGATCTCCATCTGCCATTCTTCAGTGTCTTTATTATATACAATTCATTATTTCAATGTCTTTATAGGATATGAATGTCTGTGTATGGGACGGCATTGTTTAAAAATGTAAAGGTGTTAACAAATTTACATGCATGATTTCTAGATTGTAGGATTCCACTTCGTTTTCTGTTCTTAGGCCAATAATAACCACTTCTTTCTACATAATGACAATGGATTTGTGTTGTTATAAAGTAGCACTAACAAAACTGAGTTATGATACTGTATGTCTTGTTTTCTGGCATATTACCAATTCGTTAAATATCACTGTTGAGAATCAAATAATTACACTAAATATTGTGTATTTTTCATTTTATTATTGCAAATTTATTATGACTATACAATGCCCTCCTGCAGTGACCACGAGTAAGTAAACTTTTGTGTACGTTGAATGTTTTACTTTGAAATGATTTACCGGAAGTGTGAGTATACTATAATGTCTCCATTGATGCAATTATGACTAATTTAATGCCGCGGTTCCTCACTGTCACCACTAGAGGGGGGCAAACACTCGTGATTTTATTATTATTTTTTTTTATATATATTTTTTTTTATAATACTTAATTTCAAAAGTTAATTACAATATAATCGCATGTTCAGATTTTTTTATATATATTATATTTTTATATATATATATATATATATACATTATTCAGGTTAAACAACTGGTAAATAAAAAATGTCCTGTTGTGAATGTAACCTAACCTAAATTGACCTGTAGAGTTCATTCTGGTGATCCCACAGCTGGCCGCTAGAGGGCGCTGTGACGCGGTGTGGTGCTGAGTGATCCAGACTGTATTATTATGTACTTATTTGTCTGCTGCGCTATGAAGGATGAACCTGAGTGGTATTTGAGTAGTAAACACTATATCTATGGTAAACACGCCAGTGTTGTTTCTCCCTGTGTAGTGACCTTAATTGACGTTAATTGACGCTTTGCTAAGCCCCGCCCCCCAGCTGCTACTCTGTCAAGTCGTCAGAGCCACGTGGTTACTAACCCACTACTGTGCATACATATGATCTAATATTTAGACAAAGTGATTTCAGAGAGAAGCAGACAGTAGGGTCTACACTGTGTGTCTTTTGGTCATTCATATTTCCCTTTCACTAACAGATATTAAAAAACCAAACAAAATAATTATAATGCTATTGTGATGCCTTCAAATGTAATCTTGTAAAATGTTTTTTTTTTTTTTTATGAGAAACTTGAATAAATTCAGTTGTTTGAAGGAGATGTTTTCACAGCAATATAAAATAGATAATAGAGAGGGAATTATGAGCTGTTTAACTTCCTAACACTAGTTCTAAGCAGCTTGTAATATATAATTACAACTACTAATGCCAAGATTTTTCAAAGCAAATATTTAAATAAAAGTACAATCATTTATTTCCTAATCATTTGAGTTGTGTGTTTTTAATGCAAATAACGACTATAGATGAAAATAACTAAAGTAAGAGGATAACATTTAGAGTTTCTGACGGTTGAAATGTAGCTCAGCATGGAGGTGAAAACAGCTCTGTTTATTTAAAGCTAGTAAATCTATGTAAATGTTTGATGGTTTGGTGATGACTATACATCCTGTAGTCAGAAAGTCATAGATCACCAGAGCTCTTCAGCAAAGTAATAATATAGCTGTTGTTGCTTTAGGCTATATTTATAGTTGTTTATTTATTTGACATTTTCTGTATGACCTATGGGGAATTTCCAAAAGGACTAATATCTATCCGTCTGTCTGTCTGTCCGTCCGTCTATCTATCTGGTTGTATGAATTTGATTGCCTTATTTGCTCCAGTGGTTGTTGGGAGTGCTTTAAACTTTTCACACATATGTGATAATATTGCTCTCTGGCATGCTATAAAAAAATCAGAAAATCAATAAAACACTGTCTGGCCATTTTTAGAAAGTTGCCACAACATTTGTATCTACTGCAGCTCCTGCAGCTAAAACACAAAACTTTATTCAACTCAGTTTTTGCAAAACTAGTGTTGACCACAGCATGAGGCCTCAAGGATTGTACAACCCATCAATGAGATTATTATTATTAGTAGTAGTAGTAGTATGATGAGTATCAGTAATGGGAAATTAAGTTTGTAACAAGCTTTCTGCCTGACAGCCCTTTCTGACAGAAATCTCCTTAGGTTTAGGAAGCAAACCTACGCGGTTAGGTTTAGGATAAGATTGTGTTTTCTCGCAGAAAGCCCTGGAGGCAAAATGTGACCTTTGACTTTTCTCTACATCCTCCTGTATGTCCATGAAAACTTCTTACACCATGCTGCAGAGGTGCTGCAGCACAGCTGGTATGAGAAAAGTAAAGTGTTTTATGAACATTAAAGCATGCAAACATGTTCTAGTAGAAACCCCAAATACAAGTATCCACCTGAAAATAAGCACAATAGGTCCCCTTTAAAAGCTTTGTTTACTGGTTTATCTGTTTATCCGTTCTAGTGACAAATTAATTCAAATTTAAAAGACTTCTAATTTTGAGGAGAAAATGTTTCAGCTCAAATGACTTTACTTTATGGCAGGATTTGATATTCTTCTCTTTCTGAAATGACAGTGAGCTAAATATTTTAGGGTGTTGAAATGTTCGTCCAATAAAAAAAAGTGATTTCCATATGTCATGTTTTGCAAAATATAATGAATATTTTCATTATTTTTGACACTTTATTGGAACAACAATGAATCGAGAAACTAATCGACAGACTATAAATAATCATTAGCGGTAGCCCTATTTTTATTTAAATTAATTAATCATATTTTATCATATAATGAATCTTATTTTTTGCGGGTTTTGCAGATTTTTCTGCCACAGCAGTTGTGAGTCAAAGTAGAAATTACTCCCGTCTCCATGGGAACCAAAATACTCTTTTGCTGATGTCAGTCAACCTGCAAATATTAAGACATATTTACACACTTGCAGACTGAAATGGCCGTCCTCACCAAAACATCCAAAGGAAGGTTATATATCAGGCATGTCTCCACTTCACTCACAACGTACAGTATGTGAGAAATGGATGCCACAGTGAAGCCATTTCGGAAGGGCTGTGCATTAGGCTGTGCATTAAGGTGTTAACACCATGTGTCTGCAAAAAGCATGTTTCATTTCATGAAAACTGATCAGCACCTCCACTCTCTCACCCCCGTCCCCATTTCCATTTGCTTTTTTTACAGTGGTCTCTTCATCATTGTCCTCTACCTCCTTTGTACCGGCCCAGACAACCCCTACTTCCCGCACCACCTGGCTACACCACCCGGCTACACCACCGGGGCTGCAGGAGCCCAACAGCACCGAGCTCAACGCAGTAGAGGTGAGGCGATTTAACGCTTAATTAAATGTTTGTGAAAATATTTGTATTGCTAAATATCTTGAAGCTTGGTTAACTTCATCAACAGTAAATCTTTTCTCACGACATACTATACTATGACTATTTTATGACTTTTTTCAACATACTATACTATGACTTTTTTCATGAATTTGTTTGACATACTTTATGATATACTATTTCTTTTTTCGACATACTATACTATGACTTTCATGAATTCAATTAAGAAATGCATAAAATAACCATACAATTCTTCAGAACATTTCAATATTTTCTTCTTTTATTTTCAACTTTCATACAAACAAAAACAACTGCCTTACATGAGACAACACTTGAGTTAAAAACAAAAGATTCAAAAAAGGAAGCTTTACACCAAATTCACACCAGGCAGCGGCGAAATGCGGCTTTTCACAAAAAGTACACTTTTCTGCGGCCTGTTTTTGTATTTCAGGCAGGAAAATATTCATATTAACATAGGTCAACATGTCACAGGAGTCAAAGGATCTATTTACTGATTTGCTGCTGGTATTCTCTGGCCACACTTGGCTGCTAAAAGTTTACTTTTTCCCAACTTTCAGTTTGGCCTCACTCAGCCGCAGAATCGAACGGCCGCAGTTTTTCATAGACATTGCATGGCAGCATTCCGCTGCTGCTCTGATGTGAATATCTTGTTAAGCTTCCTGAGAACAAAAAATTCAAGTGTTATGGCTTTTAAGGTTAACAGGTACAAATTAAATGCAATATAAAAATCACACAAATAAAAAGGTCTTTGACTTTTCCTGCAGCTCATCATTCATCATTCATTTCAAAAACCTGACAAAGCACTTTCAAAATAAACTACAGTCTGCAAATATTTGGTAATCATCTAACCAGGGTTCTTCCTCATCTTGGGTTGGTTGGGATGTCTCCTCCTGCTATTTATTTATGACTTAATTCTATTCCATGTCTGTTTAAATTATGTTACCTTGCCGTGCAGCAGGATTCGCAAGGCTTATTTACGACATAATATACTGTGACGTAGTATAGTGTGTCAAAAAAAAGTGTCAAAAACGTCTTAAAAAAACTTGTATTATAGAACGAAGAAAAAACTCATAGAGTATGACTCAAAAAGTCACAGTACAGTATGTCGAAAAAAAATCAAAAGTCATAGTATAGTATGTGAAAAAAACATTGTATAGCAAGTCAAAGAAACTCGAAAAAGGTTGATATAGTATGTTGAAAAAAGTCACAATAAAGTCATATTATAGTGTGTCGAAAAAAGTCCTATTTTAGTACGTCCAAAAAAATCATAGTATAGTATGTTGAAAAGTCATTGTGTCATAAAAAGTAATATTATAGTCATAGTATGTCGAAACAATTCATAAAAAAAGTCATAGTACAGTATGTCGAAAAAAAGAAAAAAAAGACAATAGTATGTTGGAAAAAAAATCATAGTATAGTTTGTCGAAAAAAGTCAGTATATTATGTCGGAAAAAGTTATAGTATAGTATGTCGAAACAATTTATGAAAAAAAGTCATACTATAGTATGTCGAAAAAAGTTGTAGTATACCATATGGAAGAAAATGATTGAAAAGCCATACTATTGTGTTTCAAAAAAGTCATTGTATAGTATGTCGAAAAAAGTCATAAAAAAGACAGCAAAGTGCACATGTGTTTCATCTCTAAATAAGAGCATCAAATGTATAAAATACAATGTAAAATAGAGAACTATAGATTAACACTGCAGTCGATAACTTTGAGCAAATATGGAGACATGTTATTTTTCATAAAACTGGCTTACACACCATGCACTGTGAGGGTCTCATCACTGAGTCAGCAGGACCGAATGGGCTGAGTCGCTGTCAAAATATGCAAAGTCATTGTTTCATTTCAAGCATGATATGAGGGGACTTATAATTATTGCTTTACTGGAGATTCTGAAAGGGCAAAGATGTATTTAGGGTGATGCAATACAACCTCACACACACACATCTCGCTGAGATCAGACTGAGCAGTCAGCATCTTTGGTGTCCAGACTTAAAGCTGCAGTCACTATATTGTGACAGTCGTGCATGAGACAGATAAGCTTGTTCCTCTGTGTCCTATGCTTGGTTCATATTTGATCAGCGCTGCCTAGTTTGACAGTTTGATCGGAGATCTCGAATTTCGCGAGCAGTGATTGGCAGCTTCGTTAGAGACTCCTCGGCTCTGATTGGTTGTGCTACTTAAGGCCACGTCAAAATGTTCCCATTCGGAGTACAGGAGGACACAGAGGAACATGGTTTGTTTTTACAGATTGTCCGTCTCATGCACTACTACCACGATATATATATATATATATATATATATATATATATGACCGTTTAATAAAAGAAACGTTATCATATTTGTTCAATATCACCGACTGCAGCTTAAAGTCTGGACACCAAAGATGCTGACTGCTCAGTCTGAGCGTGTGTGTTAGGTTGGGTTGCATCACCCTTAATACATCTTTGCCCTTTCAGAATCTCCAGTAAAGCAATAATTAAGTCCCTTCGTATCATGCATGAGATGAAACAATGACTTTGCATATTTTGACAGCGACTCGGCCCATTCGGTCCTGCTGACTCAGAGCGATGAGGCCCTCACACACTGCATGGTGTGTAAGCCAGCTGTTGTTAGTGTTTAGTTCCTATCTCCTATTTGTGTATTCACCTTGGCTGCTTTTTGAAAGTCGTCTTCCTCAAAAGAATCAGAGAGATGTTGGTGCAATGGGTTTGTTTTTTTTAATACTTTTATAAACTGTCAAAAGAGTGCAACCTGGAAATGCCCCCGCCTCCATTCATCAAGTCATTCATTGATCCCCGGCTCTGCATCACAGACCATTCCTATTTCCATTTTGAAAATGAGTTGACACCGAGGTTCACAGAGGGAGACTTTGATTGAAATGCTACCAAAGCAATCAGTTGTTACCGACTACCATATTAAGGCCATAGGGTGTTTGAAAACAATTATGACTAAAGGGGTGACTCTTTCTGAACTATTGAACAAATTTGATTGAAAGCCCTTTGCATCAATAGTGGAGCTGCCATGCAGCATGTCCCAAAGCCATAATACAAGTTGTTTGTGTGACTGTTGCTGTAAAAGCTATTTGAAATCTCACTCCTCAACTTCCTGTTGGTGATTATTATTATGATTATAGAAAATTATTTTTACGTTACTTTGTAATTTCATTAATACGTTTCCTGTTTGATTCCGTCTGTTTGTCTCTCTACTGGCTGCTATTCCATATACTGTTGGTGTATGCCAAAAAAGAGAGAATAATATAAACGTATCGGAGTAGTTTTAATATTTGCATAATAATGAAAAAGCCATCCTTACCATAAGAACACTACTTTAGGTGCAACAAAATTCAGACGGTGGCTGGCGTTACCACGGTTTTGCACTCCACTATTTTTCTGAGTTTTATTTCTATACTACTTTACTATATTTGTAAATTTATGACTGTACAATCTCGCAAATTTGACACTTCAATCTCTGAATATCACCCCCTCCCCCGGCTCCGTAATTATCTTTTTTACCTAAAATGACCCTAATGCGCTGTCGTACAAGATAAATTAGAATGTAAGTCGGGTAATGATGGCATATAAACATTCAAAACTAATTTTCACTAACGGCTTCCTTCAATCCCGTTGGACTCGATTTGTAATTATCTTTCACACGGCATCAACTGAAAGACCTTAAATGTAAAAAGTATCATCCACATGTCAATTTTCTGTAACATCTTTATTTTAAAAGGATTTACAACACAAACTGTATCCTTAGTTCTTCTGCACAACGTTGTTCATACATATACACAAAATGTGTCCCTTCAAAAAAGAAAAAAAAAACAATTGGTAATTGCTAATATTCTGGCAGTTCAGTAGGTTTGTGATCTTCATAAAATGGGTAATTCAGTGGCCCAAAAGACTCGTAAGAGCAGACTGACCGGCATGAAATCATAGTATGTATATGAAGGGGACATTGGGGCTTTTGAAGAAGCAAAAAAAAACTTGAAATTGTTACACCCGATAAAACTAGTTTCCCAATATAACCTCAAAACTGGGAAGAGGACGATCAATAACTTGATTAAACCAGTTGAAAAATGCAAACATAAGAT
Source organism: Sebastes umbrosus (assembly GCF_015220745.1). Taxonomy (NCBI): domain Eukaryota; kingdom Metazoa; phylum Chordata; class Actinopteri; order Perciformes; family Sebastidae; genus Sebastes; species Sebastes umbrosus. Next base: position 2,778,548 of record NC_051271.1, read on the forward strand.
TGTAGCTGTCTGTTGCAATAAAACGTGGCAACTCGATTTAGTTTTTAGTTTAGTTCGATGTGATCACTGATTTATGTTAGCTTATTAGAGACGATCTGAGATGACTTGCATTATTAACTTGTGCATTATCGGCTGCTGTGTTTAGACCCTTAACAAAAACGTCACACAGTTTATCTGGCTGATTGACTACTGGAGCTGTTGTAGTGTGTACCAAAAAAAGATTAATCTCTTGTCACGTGAAAAACATCGGCTTCCTGTCTGATTTGGATTAGACCATTCATATGGAGCACAAAGAGATAATACACTCAAAGTCACAGTAGCATCATTTCATCATGTTCTTACTCGGCTTTTTTGACATTTAAGGTGTGCGTCACCGCTGCTGAATGAATAATTGTTGTGCATGAGAGTATCAGCGTCTGGATTTTTTGGTGGTCAGACTGCATCAAAATGGAAGAAAGTTGTGCCGCCTGGGTTAAAGGGATAGTTTGGATGTTTCTCAGTGGGGTTGTATGAGGTACTTATCCATAGTCAGTGTATCAACTACAGTAGATGATGGTCGGCACGTCCCCAGCTTGGAGAAGCAGACAGGAGTTACAGGACGGGGCCGGCAGCAAAATGTATTTTAGACACCTTAAAAGTCAATATCAGTTTAAGTGTGCTATATTCAGAATATTTTCGCCGGTTTACCTTGCCATGAGAGACTGCTATACAGTCCATGTTTCCAACAGGGAACTGAAGCCGTTATCTATGCTCTAGCCAAAGCATCCAGACTCCATTGAAATAAACAGTAGATTTACCTTGCAGAATACAGGAGTTGCTCGTCTACTGCCGCCTCGATCGGTTAGTTTGTTTGTATTATTGTGTGACTTTGATGAATGCAAACTAACCAAAGTCACACAATAACACAAACAAACTAAAAGATTGATTTCAATGGAGTCTGGTGACTTTGGCAAGAGCATAGATAACGGCTTCAGTTCACCGTTCGAAACAGCTGTTTGACAACAAGGAAAAGCAGTGTAAATGTGTGTAAGTATAGCATACACTTAAAATGTTATTGATTTTTCACAGCAGTACGTTACTTTGCTCCCGTGCTGGTACTCCTGTCTGTTTCTCCAAGCTGGGAGCGTGCCGACCGTCATCTACTGTAGGTAATACACTGACTATATACACGTACCTCATACAACCCCACTGAGAAACACCTGAACTACCCCTTTACGATATTTTTTCCGTTAAACTAAGTAGGCCACTTCACAAGGACTTGTGCCATCTTAACACACTTTGACACTTGACATTACTTTGGGGGGAAAAAAAAAAAAGCAAGGGCATGTCGCGCTTTTCTCTTGGCTCCAAAAGTAAGGGCTAACTATGATAAAAGATGACCTTTCTATGGCAGGATGATTAAACATAGGCCATGTAAGATCAAATGAATAAGAGACTGCTTTTGCTCTTTATCTATGAGTTATAAATGTTTCATGACGGGCAATGACTTTTCTGTAGCCTGGCAACAATATTCATTAAACCCTGTTACACCAGGAAAGCAAATCTTTAGACTGTGATTTCCAGAGGATTATTTAACGAGGGTAAACCGGCATTAGAACGACAAAATTCAACGAGCATCTAGCAGGTGCGATTTATTTCAATTTTTGCTTCATGTCACGGACATGAATACACCTACGGTTAGCATTGATTCTCTTTCAGTTCAGTCAATTCACAACGTAAATTCAAACTGTCAGTCTCAGGAGCTATATAAATAATGTTTATCCAACTACTGACCACAGTCTTCTTCTCCATGTGACTGACGTGACAGTACGTGGACTACTACCCTGGTGCCGTCTGAAAAAGGTGCATTAATGAAAGTCAGGTGGAGGTGAAGAATGAGGAAAAGAAGATGTGCAACAGAAAAAAAAAAGTAGATTGTAGAGGATGGAGAAAGTTTAGGCAGGGAAAGTGACTGATGCCTCTGCTGGCTGGGCAGTTAATGCTATAGAAAGTTCTGAAAAACTACAATCAAGATGAACACCCCCAAAACGTTTATATATAAAATAGAAAAGGTTATGTAATGTAATCTACAAATTGCAGATAACTGAAATAAAACTAAATAAAAACTCAATATCACCTTCAGCAGCCCACAAATAATTACTAAATAATATACTTAATATGGGAAATAATTCACTCTCGTGATAAAAATTGCTGAATTATCATTTTTATTTTAAAGAAACGTGCATTCTGTCTTTGTACGCAGCCAGCGGAGGGCGATGCAGTCACTTTACCTCCTTGTGAAAGAGATGAGATGATGTGTTTTTAAGCCGTGCCTGCTGCTCCTGCAGGAACTGCTGTAGAGATTGTTGGAGTGTTCAGGGCTTTCCCTCGATGTCTTTGACCCCCTCTTCGGCGTCCTCCACCTCCCGACTTGAGCTGCAGACACACGGGAATACCACAGTGAGCCAGCTGAATGAACTGAAGACGTCAGGTGAGAACGGTTGGTCCACAACAGTTCAAATGATAAAGGGATAGTTTGGGTGTTTTGAAGTGGGGTTCTATGAGGTACCGCACAAAACCAAAGCAATGTACTGCTGCAGCAAAACGTATGTTAGACACCCAAAAAAACAAAAATCAATTTCAGTTTAAGTGTACGCTATATTTAAGATATTTTTGCCAGTTTAACTTGCCGTCAGACGGCCCTTTCTCATGGGGAACTGCAGCCGTTGTATCCATTTATGCTCTCGCCACAGCCACAAGACTCCATTGAAAAAAAACAGCAATATTACCTCGCAGAACACGGGGGTTGCAAGTCTACCGCTGCTTTTATCGGTTAGTTTGTTTTTGCTATTGTAGGACTTTCGTGAATCTGAACTAACAAAAGTCACACAATATCACAAACCAACTCACCGAGGCAGCGGGAGACCGGCAACCCCCGCTTTCTGCGAGGTAAAATTGTTCTGTTTTTTCAAATGAGTCTGGTGGCTTTGACGAGAGCATAGATAACGCCGTCAGTTCCCCATCAGAAACATAGTTGTCTGGTATAGTATAGTTGCAAGGTAAAACACCTTTTTTTTAGGTGTCTAAAATACGTTTTGCTCCTGTGCTGGTACTCCTGTCTGTTTCTCCAAGCTGGGGCCATCTACTGTAGGTAATACACTGATGAAGGACAACCCCACCTAAAAACACCCAAACTATCCTTTTAAGATGCATTTCTCACTCGTGCTTTGAACTTAAAAAAAAAGTTAAGAGGGTAAAGACTTGGTTAAAGTTTGTCCTAGGAGGGAAGAATAAAATGAAAAAGGGAAGTCACAACAGTTCAGCGTTTACTCCAGGGAATTTTTAGTGGAGGTGGTAAGCCCTCAATAATTTCCTCATTCATTAAATATACAGCTTTTCTTCTTTGTGATGTAGCACCACTGCTTATTGTTACATTCAATAGAAATGTAATCATTTCATCTGACATTAGCAGGTGTGGTCTTAATTTCAGTTAAGGGGGCCCACCTCCACTACAATACTGCAGAAAACCCTGCAATTACACACGTTTTCATTTGGCAACTCGGAAAAAGGTATGAAAATAAAACAACACAGCACAAGCTAATGATTTTTTCTCTTTTTAAAGGCACTGAAGTATGCATGCTCAGAAGACATTGGTTTAGAAAGGGAAGAAACCGACATCAAAACAACATCCAAGCTTAAGAAGACAAGAAGACCTCATCATGACTCCCACGGTCTGCAGAAAACTCTTTTACCTTGTTCTCTTTGTTGCCATCTTTACATAGAGCCTCCTCCTCTGCCACTGTCTGACGCAGCATGCCAAGACAGGGAGAGAGGGAGGGCAGGAGAGATGGTAGCAGAAAAGTAAAGTGTTAAAGTTGAAGGAAAGAGCACAAAGGGCAGAGAGGACGAGAGTAAATGAACGAGGAGGACAGGTGTGACCGTAAGAGGAGACAAAAGCAGGATATGACGGACAGGGTAAGAAGGCGAATGAAAGGTAAGACCGGTAAGAGAGGAGACAGTGAAGGAGAAATGAACTGGCATATTTAAAGTCAAGAGCAGGAAGAAAAGGAAACGAGTAGCATTTGAAATGGCAACATTCAAACTGCCCATGGATTTAACAACAAATACAAATACTTTTAATCACTATACTGGATAAATAAAACATGTTCAAACCAGGAAATGTCTCAGTTGTTTTCCTTAAAAACACATTGTAAGGTTCACACAGAGTACGGGTTTACTCACTGCTAGCTGTGCTGAGTTCGGACTAAGCGGTCGTGCTGTCGATCCAGCCTCCTCATTGGCTGCTGTGCCGTCTTTAAAAGTCTTCTTACTGGAAAGCATCTTGGCCTGCTGGGCCTTCGCTGCCTGGGTGTTCACTGCTTGGAGAAGCTGAAATCACAAGCACAGCCAGTGTCAGTTGAGCTGCATTAATCAGTGGTTTTGATATTAAAGTCCCCATGAAATGAAAAATATATCCCAGTTTTAATCGTGTGTTAATTGTTGATTTACCTCTTTCAAATTCATCCAATCAAATGAGACTTTGGGTGACTAGTAGGGCTAGGACGATTCGATACTATCATGATACTTGGGTGCCGATTCGATATGTATTGCTCTTGTAACTGTACACCGCTCAAATATTCTGTTTCACTGTGAGATACGTTACAGTACAGCAGTTGGGGATGCTTTAACTTCCGTTTCATGGGAACTTTTAACACTCAAATGAAATCTACACTGAAATACAGAAGTTACCAAAAGCGTCAGTACCTTGGTGATGGTGCCCACAGCTTTAGTGCGTCCTTCCCTGAACACCAGTTTGTGGTCACAGTGTAGGTACTCGGGGGTCTTAATGAAGCGGAAGTGGACTGCTGCCTTGTCCCCTGTCCGCAGACAGTCTTTGTTCATGGTCAGGATGGTGGCTGTCTGCCTGATGCTGCCACAGTGGACTAATTGGATGGAGAGAGACAGAGCGTGACCCAGTTAGCCTTGGTAGCAATGTTTCAGGGTGACCATGTAGTTTTTGGATAAAGCCAGACCTCATGCACCCAAAATACTAAAGATCAAACCAAAGACATATAGAAGCTCCATAAACTAGTGCATATTAGTGTTACAGGCATTTGACTGAAACTAACCCATGGCCTGGTATCTCGGTGATATCGTGGTGGGGTGGTGTAGCACCAGAATCTCAGCCTCAAACTCCCAGGTGGCCTGTGGCATCAACTTCGGGGAAACCATCACCATGCCTTTCCTTATCGATGAACGTTTGATCTGAGACGTGAAGAGAACCCAGCAGGAACAAAAGTGAAAAATGAAAGTGGAGAAGTGATGCAGCCAAACCAGAATTAGCGAGAGAACACTTCCTAAACCCACATGGTGGGATTTGCATGTGTTATAAAACTGATTATAAAACTAGGAAACTAATTCATATGCATATTACATCCAAAAGTTTCAGAATAAATATCCTTTCCACGAGAATTTAAAAGTTATGTGTCAGGATGTCTATTTACTGTTTTTGCAATAGGTAATAAAAAGCATTCAAATGTTCTATGATAGCAGTAATTCAAACCTTTTTGAGGGCAAAGGATGCCGTCTGTCCACCGCGGACCTCTTTGACAGGCATCCTCTTTCGGTGGATGGATTTGACTGCGATGGGGATGAAGGTGCCCAGCGGGTCTGGGCCTAAGAGCAGCGTGTCGTTGAGTCGTATCATTCCACGTAACGTAGTCCCTGAAACTACTGTGCCCACTCCCTGCCAAGAAAAAAAAAAAAAAAAAATCAACAATGACATACATGTATAAAGACAGTCTTTATCAGTCTCCATTAGTGTGAAGCCTTGAGTGCAGAGTTCTCTACCGATTCTTTCTGTACATTGAGGATTTTCTACTTAAGGGTGTAAATGTAAACAAGCTGTGAAACTTCACGCCTCATCATGAATTTTCACACAATAACCACAATCTGCTTTTCATACTCAGAAAGTAGTATCCTGTTTTCACCACTATGTGCTGGTGTTTATATCCTGCTCTGCAGTGGCCTGTACTACCAAAGCAGGATTTGGGGTAAGCGAGGTAACTTGAAAACCTTCAGGGTTTTCAGTCTTACGACGGTGGTTCACTTCCGATCGGGGTAGATCTCCATGTTAACTTACTGTATGCTCAACATCTAACCTTCTCTGGAGCAGGTTATGTTCAAAATAACAGATCAACTCGTGTAAAAGCTTGGCCTGCTGACCAATCAAAGATCGTTGCGCAGATCGTAAATTATAATATTATTACACAAAGACGAAGAAGTCATGATCCGGACTAAAAGCTGCGTGTTTTATTTCTTACCGGTACTGAGTATGTGTCGTCTATTTGGAACTCAGCAGGCTCATCGTTGTTGAAGTTCGTTCTGGAAGAGAGGAGGTTGAGGAACATCTTCAGCAGTTCCATGTTCTCCCCCGTCACATTTGAGATTTGAAAAATTGGACACATCCTGCAGAGAGAGGAGGGGGAGGAGTCAGGGGAGAAGTTAAAAATGACCCTCTAACACAGTAATTACAAGACAAATACTACGGGTGGGATGACAGGTTCCCTGTAGGAATTGTTAAACCAGCACATGAATATTTGAACAAATTTTAGACTTAAAGGGAAAGTTCAGCACTTTTAATGTGGATGTCCAATCAGTGTTGATGGTTGTCAGTTGAAGCAATAAATTGCTCAGTGTGTTATATTGACCGAGAAAGCTAATTTATTTTAAAATTGTGTATAATAACTGTATCACATATTTGAACTGAGCTTGGAAGAACTGGTTTCAACTACTACGGACTTCACAAATGGAATGAGCTGCAAAAAACTACACTAAAATGGAAACATAAAATTAATTTTCCTACTTTATTTACTTGTACCTTTATGTTACACACTGCTAAACAGTATTTCATTGTTCTAAGCACAATGACAATAAAGATCTATTCTTCTATTACAGTAATATGATACTAATGTCAGTTGTATATTTGAATTTCCCGTGTCTGTCCGTACTTGAACTACCTGTTTAAATAAAGGATTAAATAAAGCACTTTCTTTGTTGCTTTCTGTCACGTCATCTTCCTGCAGTCTGATTTTCATTCCTCTCCATCTTTGGACAATTTATTTCTGTCTTGGCATCTCTCTGCCGTCAATGTCTTTGCTCTTACCTCTCAGAGCTGAAGTTGGAGGCTGTGACGATGACATCATCCGTGTTCTGGACCAGCACGGGGATTTTCCTGCAGCCTGGTGACTTTAATAACCTCTGCAATAATTTTAGCGTCTCTGCAGATACGCATACGCACACGCACAAAGACAAATCCCCACAAAATACATCACATGAGTAATCTCAGAACAAAAACAACGGCTGTCACAGCGTCTGGGAACACAACTGAACAGACGGCAAAAATATTGAATAGTAAAATGCTTCACAAGGAGATAGATTTCGTCAGTGCAAACTGGAGAAAGGGGTAGGTCTTTTTTAGAGATAGAAGAACTAACTTCCCAATTATAAAGAATATTTAATCATATTTTAATAAGAAGACTCCCCCGTTTCTAAACTGCTCCCATTTGCTTCGTTAATTTGCTCTTTATGTAAACTCAACTCTTCCTCCGTTTGTTTCACATTAAAACCTTTCCAGCGGTTTAACCTTCCTGGAGAGGCTTTTATTGTGAGTTAATGTTGAGTTTCCTACACACTACCTTAACATCATTAAAGCTAGTGTTGTCATGACATCGAAGCAACTCATAGGAAATAGCCTACGACTCTTGTGGTGCCTTCAAATGTGGTCGTGTTTACCATGTTCACGAGGAGAGTCCATATGAACGGCCACCTCTTGTCGTATTCACGACCTCGTAAGTGGAAAGTTTCTGAAAGCTTCCAGTTGTGACGTGTTTGTTGACTTAAATTTTTCGGTGCATAATAAGTGAATATATTGTAATTTTAGTCGTATATTGTTTTTCTTCGTAATTTTACAATATGTCTGAGGAAAATGTTGATATTCCCAACGGCCTCATCTTTCTCCTCTGTCATTATGCCTTTGCATTTCCTGCATTATGTTACCCGCTTGCTAACTTGCTAAATTGTTAGCCTCTGTGGCTTCTAGACGCCAACAGTAACGTTAATATTACCGTTGCTTAGCAGCAGTGTTCTCACGACTTAACCACTTGAACGCCGAGCTTGTTGTGTGCACGACTTCCCATGTTGTAAACAAGAGCTCACGAGTTTCATTTGAAGGCACCAATATGAAAACACTGTCATTCTTAACATACTGGTACTAATAAGTAAGGGATAATGTACCATTCTATCCACCAGTCTGAACACATGGGGACTTCAACAATAACTTATCTTACTTTGTCAGAAGTTGTGAAGAGATTCAATGCTAGTTATTAAAGATATACAGCTTCTTTTGTGATCTAACACTAATAGGTCTACAAGTTAAATAAGCATTACAGTGGTATGTCTCTTTACCTTGCAGGATGTTGGCTGGACACATGTCTATCTTGGTAACCACTACAAACACCGGCACATTCAGGGCCAGAGCCAGACCCAGATGCTCTTTGGTCATGCCAACGATGCCGGCGTTACTGCCAACCTGAGACAAGAGAGAGGAGGAACAAGGAAACAGAAGAGGGCTGTCTTTAATAATCTATTGTAGGTTGCCTAGGACATCTGAACAGGAATTGAAAATTAACAAACAATCGGAGGTGAGTAAAAAAGTACTGTTACTTTGCAAAAGCAATTACTAAAGTAGTAGTAAAAGTAGTCACAACTACTTGAGTAAGAATGCAAAAGTATTCGCTGAAAAAATTACTTGAGTAGCGAGTAACTTAAACAAAATAAATAAAAAATAAACACCGGCCCATTACTCTTCTCAACATGGGAGTGGGCAAATATGCTGCTTTATGCAAATGTATGTATATATTTATTATTGGATATCAATTAACAACACAAAACAATGACAAATATTGTCCAGAAACCCTCACAATCACAAGGTGCATTAATGCAGTAACGAAATTAGTGGCGTTAAAACAAATTTGCGTTAACGCGTTATCACGTTAACTTTGACAGCCCTAGCATAAATTAATAAATAAAAGCGCGATGAATGCATCCAAATGTTAAAAAAAAAAAAAGTAATGATTTTTCGAAAAATCTACTTAAGAGTAAAAAGTATGCTGCATTAAAACTACTCTGACAAGTACAATTTACTTGAGTACATGTAACAGAGTAAATCTTTACTACCCACTCCTGCAAACGACCAAGGATTTAACAACCAAGGCAAGCATCACACACACATTTTCCCAACCCTCTCTCACCATGAGCATGCAGAAATCAGGCAGGTGTCCCGTCATGCCGAAGACGGTAGTCTTGAGGTATTTCTCGTGGCCAGCCAGGTCAATAAAGGTGATGACCTTGGAGGATTTCTCACAGATCTTGGTCCAGTCGAGGCCGCCACCGTGGCTGTCTGGTTTGTTCACCACCTAACAGAGCGGAAGCAGACACAGACGATAGAAGATGTCTTACACAGTAAGTGAAATAAATGAAAACCAGAGGAAAATAACATTTTAAAAAGTTACATTTCTTTACATTGTACTAGTATATGATCTGAATGGAACATGTATTTGCTGCTCATATTGACATTGACAGGATATTTCAGCAAGAAAAATGCTTCCCGTCAATTTGGTTGTGAACCTGGATTTGTCAGAATAAAGAAAGACCCTCTTTCCATTTCACACCATAAACATGTCTATACTGTGAGAGGCTCTACTTACATCTATGTTTTGCAACCAGGCAACTGTGCACAGTCTGATGATGCCTCTTTTGTTGCTATCGTATCATATCTCACAATTACTATCACACTTTGAGGAATCAACAAAGCTAGCTTATTAAGTAGTAATGACATTAAATAATAATAACATGGCCTCTCTCCAAGCACTGCTTTTGATATAATATGGTTATTAGTCCAAACATCTTTAAAATTAAAGCAGTAGAGAACTGGAAAACGTAGGATAGGGGGGCTTCATTTTGCACTTGCCACGGCCATCCATTGCTCATACAGTAAAGTCCAGAGCATCGGCATAAGCTCACCTGTCCCTCCTGGTCAAAACCCAGGATATCATTGCCGACGCTGCTCGTCCTGCCGCTCTCCATTTCATGTTTGTGTCTAAAGAGCTTCTGGCGAGCAAAGCCTCTGCCGTTGTCCAGCTCACCATGGGTCAAAACCCCCAGCAGAGTGCTCTTCCCTGCGTCCACATTCCCTACCACCGCCACTCTGGAGACGAGAGGAAGGAGAATATGAGGAGAGAGAACAGTACAGAGAAATATATCTTGTTCTGTTAGTGGTATAGTGAAGTCTGTACACATCGTCTCTCTCTGTAAATACTCTAATTAAGCATGTACCGTGTTTATTTTCTATCTAATGAATCTGTCTGTTCTTGTATTTTTGTTATTTTATTTCATGAGGCTGTGCTGTAAATGAACATGTATCCTCAACACATGACTCAATATAAATACAGTAGGGCTGCCCCCTCTTAGTCGATAGCAGTGTAAATTTTGGCAGTTATTTTAGATTTAGTCTTAGTCTTAAAACAAAAATATAGAATATAATATATAATGCAGCAAAGACAGTCACTTAGGGCTAATGGGTTGCTGAATTATAAACTTAAATATGACTTGTTTCTTTTCCTTTGCCAGAACCATTTCTCTTAATTTTACCTGACTTCCAGGAAATCCTCCTCGCCCACACGCCGGCGCATGAGGTAGTCCCGAATCTTTCCGCCAGCGTCTGTCCTGTCTCTGAGCAAGATCAGGTCAGCCTCGATCTGTTCACATAGCGACCGCACCGTGGCGACCGACGCCTCCATGTCCTTCTCATCCAGACCGTAGTCACCCCCGTCTGAACAGAGAGGAGAGAGGAGAAAGAGGGAAAAGAGAGTTACTCTGATGCAGAGGAGAAAATGATCTGCTATTTATTGTATGCTTGTATCAAGAGTGCCTTACAGAACCTGCAACGTTTTTGGTGGAAGTGCTTTTAAAGTTTTTGCACCCTCATCTTGGTGTGAGCTATAAGATTATTTTATAGGCATGCAAGATATTAAAAACAGGATAAAGGACTCTTCACTATTCATATTATTGTGCACTATGTAATAAATTATTGTTCACTCTAAATGAAGTCTCTCCTGAAATAAAGGTTTTAAAAAACAACAACAATGAGCATGTACTTTCCAAGCATGTCTGGCAAATGTCAGGGCTTTGTAAAGCTGCACCCTGGGGATGTTTGTAACTTGCGTTATGACAGGATGGTGACAAGGAGGACAAATACCACGCTGGAGGCTGACTTTTGTAGAAGAAAGAGTAAACTAGGCCTTCAGCCTTGGCGGAGGTAATAAATAGGTGGTTTAAGGGTTAGGTAGGAGTGGGTGTAGTGTGGAGATAAGAAAACATTTTACTGTGGCCAAATTGACTGGATCATAACCAAGATTGTCATAGGTTACTACATAGAGACATATATCTTTATGTAAATGTAAATTTCCAAAGAAAACCCACAAATACACTACAATAGGTGTCTTTTTCAGTGAAAGAAAGTTATGTTAGGCCTATAGTCACGACCAGTTACTTTATGGCTAAAGTAGCTCACTGCTGCTTCTCTCAATATAAACACCCTCCTCCCACTAACTGGACACAAAACCTGGTTGTAGCAGACTGAGATAAAGAACCAGTTAGGTCAGCAGGCCAGACAGCTATCTGCTCCTCCAGCAGTCAGACAGACATGAACTGGTGAACTAGTGACTGTCCCTGTGCTGACTAGGGGGAAAATGACACCCTTTCACACATGCACTTTGACCCACCAACATGGCCACATGGGTCACACTTGTTGCTGTAACAGGCAGAAAATAGCTCCAACAAAAGCCCTGGTGGGTGTGTGATAGGCAGAGGGGTTCAGAATGAAAACTAAATGGAAAACAAATGGGGTTAGCTGCCTGCGAGGACACACAGCTGACAGAAGTGATGGCTCTGCTACTACACACTGGTGGCCTGGCTTTTTTCCCTAAATGACCGTACACATGCCGCGGGTTGTTCAAGGATAACACACTTTACTTTATCTTCTGAATCTACCACCAAAAGCGTTTATCTTTGACCTACGTAACCCATGCATTTCCCTCCATCATACTGTATGGAAGACAACATAACTACATGCAGAAATGTGTCAGCTCATTGCTCCAGTCAAGACATACAGCACATACCTTACAGAACATAACTTTATGAATCTCCACACTCTTCAAGTGAGCAAACAAAAGATCCATCAAGAATCACTTTAAACCAAACTTGTAATATAACACGCTCATTTTAAGGAACAGTGTGCAACATTTTGGGGGGATCTATTAGCAGAAATGTAATATAATATTGATAACTATGTTTTCATTAGTGTATAATCACCGGAAACTATGAATCGTTGTGTTTTCGTTAGCTTAGAAGGAGTCCTTCGTATCTACACAGGGAACAGGTCCTCTTCATGGATTCCTGTTGCTCTGCCATGTTTCTACAGTAGCCCAGAACGGACAAACCAAACACTGGCGAGTTCACGACTTGTGACGTGTTTATTGACGTTGTCAGAAATGGCAGAGGCCATGGAAGTTTTTGGCGCATAATAAGTGAATATATTGTAATTTTAGTTGTATATTGTTTTTCTTCGTAATTGTATAATATGTCTGAGGAAAATGTTGATATTCCCAACAGCCTCATCTTTCTCCTCTTTCATTATTCCTTTGCATTTCCTGCATTATGTTACCAACTTGGTAGCTTGCTAAATGTTAGCCTCTGGGGCTTCTAGACACTGACAGTAACGTTAATATTCCCGTCACTTAGCAGCGGTGTTCTCACGACTTAACCACTTGAACGCCAAGCACATGGTGTACACGACTTCCCATGTTGTTGTAAACACGAGCTCACAAGTTTAATTTGAAGGCACCTTTAGATGCCATTCTATTAGAATGATGTACTGTTCGGTGGACTCAAGTGTTTGCTCAATTGTAGAGTTAATCCTTAAATATGCTCACAAAGTCAGTTAGCCTTACCTGAGCCCATCCCAACCACATAGATTGTCTCTCCACAGCCCTCATCTATCTGCTCCCTCAGATGCCGTAGTAACGAATCGTACTGTTGAGCTGTTGGACTCACTAGGACCAGCTGAAAAGTGAGGGACAGCAGGGAAAGAGACAGGTCAAACATGAGCAAACAAAGAGTCAAACAAGTCTTTTGTGGGTGTCTTGAAGTCACAACTTCAACAAGTAATCACAAAGCTAGCTTTTGTTTAAAGACTATGTGCTCTGCAAATCACTCACTAAAGTATGCTGCTTCTTTTAAACCAATATACAAATGACTGCAAAGTTTGCACATACAGTAGATATACCCCATGGCTGGGTAATTTGCCAGCTGGATGCAGTTAAGATAAGATAAGATAAGATTAACCTTTATTAATCCCTGTAGGAAATGCAGGTGTTAAAGCAGCAACATCAACGAACAGAGTGAAACACAGGAGAGGTAAAGGTATACACAAATTATAAAAACAATATGTGCAATATGTTAAATAGGTACAGTGTAATATGTTAAATAGGGACAGTGCAATATGTTAAATAGGGACAGTGCAATATGTTAAATAGGGACAGTGCAATATGTTGCATCTGTGTAATATTGGACTATTGTCTGTGCAATATGGTCAAGACGGTAGACGGTGCAGTGCACTACCTGGGTGCATAACCTGCCATGGTGTGTGTGATAGTATGTGCCATTCATTATGTACGTGGACTGTGTATGTGTTGAAACATCTGTTTTTGTCAAACCGTTTCCCTGTCTTGTGTAGAATCGTTTATTATTGTTGTTGATGCTGTTTTCTATTAGTGTTTGAAACTGCAGTTGGAAAAATGTCCCCACGGGGACAATAAAAGTATATCTTAATCTTATCATACGTGTCACTTTTCTGGTGTTTTTGCAGTAGCCAGCACATAATGTGCAGCTTTCACATGCAAACATAGATGACGTCATGCTACTGCACAGCATTCCTTTACCGAATCAAAACAAACACCTTTAACCACCTTTAAACCTCAACGTTACCAGGTGCAGTTTACAGTTTACTGTACAGTGAGGCCTCACCTTGCTGCTTAAATCTAGATGATCCGCGGACTCTCCGTTGGTCCCGTCGCCGTCCTCGAAGCCCTCTGATCCGGATGGATCATCCGCACACCCCCCCCGGTCCGGTGCGAACATACAAGCCGGCACTATGGACTCTGTTGCGGGTATTGAACCCGGACAGGTCGCTGCTTCTGTCGCTAACGACGCCATGTCTAGAGAGAGAGAGAGGAGAGATGATGCAAAACACTGCAGATAGAAACAAACAAACTCTCCTTCGCTGAGCTCCACTAGCTGCTGCTGCTACCACTAGCTGCTGAGCTCCACTAGCTGCTGCTGCTACCACTAGCTGCTGCTGCTACCACTAGCTGCTGAGCTCCACTAGCTGCTGCTGCTACCACTAGCTACTACTGCTACCACTAGCTACTACTGCTACCACTAGCTCCACTAGCTGCTACTGCTACTACTACTACTACTACTACTACTACTACTACTACTACTACTCCACTAGCTCCACTAGCTACTACTGCTACCACTAGCTCCACTAGCTGCTACTGCTACTACTACTACTACTACTCCACTAGCTCCACTAGCTGCTACTAGCTGCTACTACTGCACTACTCCACTGTTAGCCACTAGCATGCTAACAGTTAGCCATTAGCTAGCTTACTGTTAGCCACTAGATAGCTAACTGTTATCCATTAGCATGCTAACTGTTAGCCATTAGCATGCTAACTGTTATCCATTAGCATGCTAACTGTTAGCCATTAGATAGCTAACTGTTAGCCATTAGCATGCTAACTGTTAGCCATTAGATAGCTAACTGTTAGCCATTAGATAGCTAACTGTTAGCCATTAGTTAGCTAACTGTTATCCATTAGCATGCTAACTGTTAGCCACTAGCTAGCTAACAGTTAGCCATTAGCATGCTAACTGTTAGCCATTAGCACAGCCACCTAGCTTTAGCTTGATGCTAACCAAACATCAGACTTGCTCTTATAATATTGAATTCTCTTAAAACGGGGAACAAATGATAATAATTAATAAACATAGTCGTAAATGTCCGCTACATTAACAAACTGTTCCACATCCTGAATGTGAATGTTGAGTTAGATCATTAAATGAAATAAAGAAAGGAAGACGTACCAGGAGATGCTAACTAGCTCAGAGGCTAACTGAGTTGTTTATTCGGGTTAGCTTCGGTTTCTCTTGACGCTGAGTGGAAGACACGCCCCCTTCACAGAATGGACGCAGCGGATTGGCTTACAGTACTCAAAGTCACGCCCACTTTAGTGACGTATATTATACATCAGCGTGGTGAAACGAAACCCTGACCTACTTTCTCACACACACACGCACACACACACACGCGCACTTAATATGACATAATAATAATAAATTACTTTAAAATGAGTTTTCCTGAATAAATGTAGGTGTTGCCAATAAATGAAAATAAACAATTTATTGTAATACATTTTACAGTTACTGTATTTTTTAAATTTTTTATTTATTTATTTGCACATTTATAAAACTGCACAAAATCCAGTCAATGAAAAAAAAACAAGAAATGTGTGAGGAGAGGAGAAGAAGCCCCCCCCCACCCCACCAACCCCAGGAGAAAAAGAAACAATAACACAAAAGTACACAAAATGTGCAGAAAAACCTAACCAAACGGTGGAAAACAATCCAATAAAAACAATGAAATGCATACAAAAAACACAACAGATGAAAAGAAAATATATCTAAACATATCAAAAGATAATTAGACATCATTAGATGTGATGATAATTTCCTTTTAAAATGTTCTAAGGATAACAAGCTCTTGATAATATTTATTTTGGTTATCAGAATTAGAATTACAGTACATTGCTGTATTTTCTTGATTTTACAGTAGACTACTGGCAGCAGGGTTGCCAGTACATTACCATTTTTTCTACAGTTTGTTTACTGTTAACTCATTTTACAGTTTTTACTGTTATAATACAATGTACACGTATAGTGCTGTATTTTACTGAATTTAGTGGCGGTACAATATTGTTGTTGTTTTTTTTACAATGGAATTTCGCCATAATCCCAAATACATTACCATGTAGTCATTTTTGTAAATAGAGTATATTACTGACAGCCAATTACTACAAATTAAGCACGGCCTTTACTGTAACCTTGATTAGCAATTTTAACGTGATATTCTATACAACATAATGATTTAGTTAACTAAAATGCATTAATAAAACATTCTATGGAAAAGAAGAGACTTAGAAAATGTAAGATTAATTTAAATTTTATTTAAAAAAATACTTCATTTGATGATACAAAACCTTTTTTTTCCCATTACAGCTGGAAATTCCAGGTATGCATAATAGAATAGCCATGCGTTTATATTCCTTAATAGTAGTCGTTTAAATGTATATACAGCAAGTGGGAAAAAATGTGAATACATACATACAGTCATTTTACAAAAAAAAAACTTTATTCTTTCTCTTTCCTGTTTCAGTTTGTTTGTATATAATTTGTTGTGAAGCACATTATAACAATTATGTATGTGCATATCAACATACATGCCTCATATTACCATGCTTTGGAATTATGACAATAAAAATATTCAAAGTTTTTTTAAATTTAAATTAATTTTCTGTATAATAATTATTATGCACATGTGTCCAAGTATGTCCTCAAATTCAGGTATCTACTATCTAAATATCAAGATAGTAGTATGTTTTTTTTTTCAACGGTTCTGACACATTCTCATACAAACATATTATATTTATAATGTATTTTATATAGTTTTACTATGCATTTGTATTTTTATGCTAAATGCAGTACCTGTGAGGGTTTCTGGACAATATCTGTCATTGTTTTGTGTTGTTAATTGATTTCCAATAATAAATGTATACACACATTTGCATAAAGCAGCATATTTGTCCATTACCATGTTGATAAGAGTATTAAATACTTGAACCATCTCCCTTTAAGGTACATTTTGAACAGTTAAAAAATGTGTGATTAATTTGCAATTAACTATTTTAATCAATTGACAGCCCTACTTATAATATATTTCACAGCAACACTATCAAAAAGTAGCTGTGAAGAGTCATTTTGAAGAAGAAAAATACATCTCAGATATGCATTTATAGAAATCAGTACACATGTACTGCTTTATGCAAAACATCTCAGTAACCTACAAATGCAGAACACTGACATACTCATCATAAGTAAATAAGTAGCCAGTTATTGTGGTTCATTCTGAGGACAGTTTGACTTTCCTTTTGAAGGTGGACCATTAAAAAAGAAGTCAAAGTCTGCCAAGCAAACATCCAGATATGTGTTGTTATAATATTATTTAATTGTAAATGGATACTTGTTTATTCTAATGCCTGCCTACCAACATCCTGTAATATGAAGCAGAACAGTTAGAGGTTCCATTGAAATATGGCCATGTGTGATTGGTCTTTTTTTAAACAACCCTTTCCCCTGTTGGCTGCTTCCCGTCCCACAGCGTCACCAGTGTTATATAAACCACTCACCTGCCTGCAGAGCTTCGTCACTGGAGCCACAGCCCAACGAAGACAGCCAAGATGGTAAGTGGTGAAAGGCTTCATTTCTTCATTCATTATCTTATGTCATTATACTAAAAGCTCAGAGCAAGAATGTTTCTCCTACATTTCCTCCAGCTTTTATAGCCACACTCTATGATGTAACTTTACTGTTTAATGTGCCACATTACATTCCTAGATACACACAGGAGAGATATTGTATATCTTGCTGTTTTCTTTACACATTTCAAATTTGCCGGTAGAATATTAGGAAAGGTAGACGTGGTTAACACTGATTCAGGTAACGACAGAAAAGGTTTGGTAGCATTAGCACCTGTCTAATTTTTCCAGGTATAGTTTTTTCTACACAGTTTTACTGAGTATCTTGTCAATCGTTAACATCCATTCCAGGGACACAGAGATATTTCTCACTTCTACAGTGTGATAAAGATCAAAACCAAAGCTGAGCAACAAATCTAAAATGTCTGAACCTTTCTGTTCCCTGTGAGACATGCATGTATTGTAAGGTATTCATGTTCTGGGATGTTGCACACTGCTTCCTAAATAGTTAGGATGAGTCACAGGGATTAATAAAGTGTAACTCAACTTAATAATTCTCCAACACGCTGCCTGTGCAGTCAATGATAAACCAGTATTGATCCGAGATAAGGGATAAGACATGACTGAATATATTGTACAGACTGAGGTATCTATGGGTGTGGTGCAGGTATATAGGGGCCAGGATGTTGAAGTTCATGTGCAACTCAAATCAGGTGATGCAGCACATAGATAGGAAGGACAACAGTGAATGTTTTTTATTGATTAGGTGACTTTGGAGTGTTGTTCCTGGTGTGCCATGATAAAAACTTTTAAAATCAACATTAGGTGTTTTATCAGGTTTGCTATTTTTTTCCCTTAATTATTACAAGGCACACACACACCTTTTACAGAGGTGTGGTAGTAGTACCTATCTACTGCGGCAGAAGATCTGCGTGTGGGCGTCTTTTTTATGTTTTTATTGGCTTTATATGACGACCACATGTCACAAGGAACAAATACGGCACCATCCTGTTTCAGCGCTTTTACAGCCGAGGGCACTGTCCACCCTGGTTGATCATCAACAGCTAAAACAAGAACATCATCAGTTCTCCCACCAGAGTAAACTGAACAAAAATATCTGAATCATATGCAAAAGACAGACCAGACCCACGCTTCTTGTAAATGTTCTCCTCTCTCCTCTGATTGGTGGTCTGATCCAAACTTAAGTTGTATTAAAGTGAAGTTAAATCTAAATCTATGAAAAGGTAATTGTAGTTAAAACTCTTCCATCCAAACCAGTTCCCATATTCCTCTTTGTCATTTCCCTTTTCAGAAAGTCAAGGACATGACATTCAAGGAGGGGCAAGAGTTCAAGATCCGCATCAAGCCCAAGGACGACTGCGAATCGTAAGTTCCCCTTATGAGAGATTAAGTTATCGTCGATGTGGAATCAGTTACGTTAAATCAAGAGGAAGTTGACATACTGTGGGTTAATGTTTCATCCACTTCTTCCCATTTTCATTGCACCCTTTTTTGACCTCTGTGTTCCTGCCCTGCCATTGCAGCTTTGCCATCAACATCGGTCATGATTCTGAAAACATCGCGATGCACTTCAACCCCCGTTTCGACCACTGCGGCGATACCAACACCATCGTCTTCAATCACTTGTCCGGGGGAGACTGGGGTGACGAGCACCGTGAGGGGAACTTCCCCTTCACGCGTGGAGAGGAATGCAAGGTGTGTTGGGAGAGGAGGAGGGTGTCAGTCTGTTCAGTCTGATACCAAACAGCAGAAATGTTTAGTCTTTAGATAGACGGTTTAGTCTGAAGGATGTACGTACATACAGTTAAGATGGACTTTAAAGTGAGGCTACATAACCTTTGCCGCAAGAGACAGTTAGCTGTCCTTAGTAGAGCGCAGTGCAGGTATATTATCAAAAAGTGCGCAAGGAACAACAGTTGCAGCTGTTATCTCATTGGTGGCGCTTTGAAAGGTCAATGGCAACCGAGGTCAGAGATGAAATGATTTGAACTTTGAGCGCAGCGCTCGGTGACAATTTCAGAGCGGTGCGCCACGCCGAGGGTAACACTTCCACCTAGTCGGGGCGGCATCACTCGCCCCATAGGAAAACATTGGCACAGCCAGCGCAGAGTGATTTTCGCTGATCTTGAGTTGGCTCAGAGAGCACAGACCTCCACTAAGGCCACTTCCACAAGTGAAAAAATAATGTGTGTATCCAAAAATGAAACGGGTTCTTCCTTGGCCCGTGCTACACCCTTCCACCAAGTTTCATGAACCGAAAACATAACCATAAGGTAATAATAGTAAATGCTCAAACATAGTACAGTAGCATGAGCACAAGAATACAATAATCCCCGAGCCAGTTACACAGCAATATCTACACATTCTTTTGGTAATATTAGCTACATAGACATTTTGACATGTCATAGGTAAAACATCGTTGTATTCAATAACATTAAAGGTGCTAAATTTGAAATTTGTAACTCTGCACTGCTCTCATATGGAGGTTACCGTAGATAACGTCGTCCCGACCCACAGCATTGTCGCCAAAGTGTAGCACCAACCCTCCGGATCCCCCGCAGGTTAACACTGTTAGCTCTGTCAGCACTGTTGTTGTTGTTTACACTGTAAAGGTCCTGACACACCAAGCCGACGGTCGGCCGTCGAACAGTTTGGGGCCGTGAGGGGACGCAACTGGTGGCCTTTGTCGCCGCTAGTTCTTTGATGTCGGGTTGGTGTGTCTGGGCCTTTAGCGTTGTTAACACCTTTACCTGCTCAGCCGTCGCCATGTTGAGAGCCACGTGGAGGCAACCCCTCAATCATAGATTAGAGGCTCTGAATTTAAAATTGTATTTCTTCTCTCAGAAGTTATACAGTCTCCCTTTAAGCCAGTTCTGTTTAATTCAAGAGTACAAGAAAGTAAACACAATCATCATGTCTCGGTATCCAAAAAGTGTTTTAACTTACATCATTTTACATCACATTTCTGCAGCAACTAAAATGGCAAATATTTAATACCAGAGGCAACGTCTGCAGAGCTGTAAAAGAATTAAGTTGCATTCTTATGGTTTTTATCATTGTTTAGACAACAAAGGCTCAACGCTGCTTTTGGAGTGTGAGTATAGTTCACACACAGACCTGCTGCTGTATTTGGAAGATTGGTTTTTTTGTACAGACCATTGGCTAAGTACTTTTGCGATATCTATTGTAGTCATTTGGCTCAAGCTCAGATCTCATGATGTCTTTTGCCATAAGGAAGTTATTATTAGTGGGCTTGGTAACACAGTTAAGTCAACAGACGCTGAGCTGTCCAATCTTGACGGAGTTTACAGCCTTATAAAACTTAACAGCCGCTGAGAGAGATAGTCCAGCTTATCTATCTCAGCCATTCATTTCACATACATGTCCTGAAACTGAAAGATCAATCATGTGTCCTCTCTTCGTCCTCTCAGTTTCACATCAACTTCAACAGCGAGCAGTTTTACATCAAGCTTCCTGATGGCTCCATGCTGAACTTCCCCAACCGACTGGGAGATGTCAAGTACAAGTACTTCGACGTCAGCGGCAGCGCCAGGATCGTCGGCATCAAGATCAAGTAGAAGTTCTTGACTCTTGACCTGTCCAGCTTTTTTTGTGTGTTGCTGTTTTATACTACTGAGCCCAAGCAGCCTGGTTAATTCATCTTTTCTCCTGCTGAGGCTGAAAGTAACACTAGAGGTTTATACCAACAGGGAGTGCTGATGTTGTAATGAGAGGGAATGGCCTAAAGAGGGAGCCACAGCACATTTTACCTCACGGTGTCTGCTTGACATCTCATCAGTCACTGGGTTTGTTAATAAATGCTGTGAAAAAAAGAAGCATGTCTCTGTCTCTCACTCTCTAACACACAAGAACACCTTCTCCAATGATGAGTCTTAATCGATATGTTCTTTTAACTCTATATGCAACATTCATGAAACACACATATATATATTAGAAATCTAAAACAAAGTTAATATTTACACTTGTATCTGAATCATTATTTAAAGTATTTCAATTGAAGATTTGTTAGTAACATTTCATTTTACAGGTCCGCAAATATCATGGTAATTATAGGTGATAATTAGCAAGTAACCCATTTGAAATTTATTTGGAATTACTGACAAATTAAATCAATATTTACCTAAAGATTTATCGAAAATTACTTTCATATAAACATTATTTAATAATTATATTGTGCTATTTCCCAATAGCTGGTAATTTATTTAATACATTTCCAGGAAAAGAATACAAAGTTAATTGATATGCTTTATTTCCATGTCTGCTGATAAATAGATAATAATGAGCAAATAATTCTTTGAAATTTCTTAAAAAAAAACTCCCTGAATCAGGTTACATCTGTGTCGACAGTAAGTCACACAATGGTGAGATTTGTGCCTGATCAGAAGTGTCTTCTATTAGTTTTGGTTTTCCACCTCAAGCCTCAGGGCTCTATTGTAACCATTAAATGCTATTTCAGCATATAATTATTCAATAATATTTATAATTTTTGATACATTTTTAGGTAAATATTGGAGTAATTTGGCAGTAATTCCAAAGAAATTTCAAATAGGTTATTTGCTAATTATCACCTAATTACCATGAAATTTGCCGACCTGTGTTACGGATTTGTTTCAGATTTCGTTCACTTTCACATACGGTCATATTTTTGACTATTTGGCCTTAATCTGAGCGGTATTATCAAAATTCATGCAGGCTTTCAGTCAGATGTTTGTGCCGATTTATGCGATACCTTTAGTGGAGGTGTTCAGAGAGGAGAGTGAAGTTTTAGATCACATTTCAACTAAAGACATATAACATAACATATATTTAATGGAATTAAAATGATTCAAACCAGATAAGAGCCACTGAAGCTGCATGATGATCACTGGCCTTTCAGCCCAGTCGTACAGACGTTCGTTAAATAGTCACAAAGTTTAATGTGTTGATTTGTTTACATAGACACACATTTTTTTCTTGATGGTCAGCACAAAATCAATTTGTATGTGTAAGTTTTTAATAAAACTCCATTTTATTATTGTATTATTCTGCATGAATCTGGACAGTTTGTACAACAGGGTGACATGTTAAAACTGGTGTTAGACATCGGCCACGCTGCAAATGTGAACAAAAAAAGAAGACGGAAAAAATTGGAACTGAGCTGTTAATAAGAATTGATCCTGAATGTGGCCACTATAGCGACTGAACTGTAAGGATAGAGCAGATAATGGAGGATAATTAAACAGGATAATGCAAAAGGAGGGATACCGTATATATGAGAGAGGTGAGATGAAGTCAGGGACAATTTGCAGGAGGACTCAAAGTGGCTCGAGGCTGAGGAATGTCGCACGATGCAACCACATTCCCTGTGAGGAGATGAAATATCCTTTACATGTATGTGTTTATGGGTGTGTGTGTGTGTGTAAGGTGGATGGCAAATAAGAGAGTAAAAGAACCATTTAAGCAGTTCTTTACATTTGTTTCCACATCAGACCTTTTAGAGCAAAGGAACTAAGTGCTGTGATGAATTCTTGTCACCAGTAAAATATTGAAGATTCCCATTATGCAACCTTTTCAATTATATCATCCTGTAGCTTCCCAGTGGTGTTCTTTATGTATTCAAATCCAAACATTCATATTTTGGTCGAAGTATGTTTTAGCGTCAAAATGTTATTTCCCCTTTAAGCCCTTATAAAAACTTTTTCCCACCTGACCTGACGTTGGTTTCTGCATGATGACGCTGCTACATGTACAGTATATATTCATCCTTATAGTCAGTGTATTAACGTTACACTCAGTAACTTAGACGGCGGTCGGCTTGTTCCCAGTTTGGAGAAGCAGACAGGAGTACCGGCATGGAAGTTAAGCGATGTACTGCTGTGGAAAGTCACACAATAACACAAACAAACTAACTGATTGATGCAGCGGTAGTCCAGAAACTCCAGTGTTCTGAGAGGTAAAATTACTGTTTTTGTGAATGGAGTCTGGTGGCTTTGAAGATAGTGATAACGGCTTCAGTTCCCCGTCAGAAAGGGCTGTCTGAAGGCGAGGTAAAGCGCCCTTTCCAACAGGGAACTGAAGCTGTTATGTCGCTGTCTTCAAAGCCACCACACTCTATTGATAAAAACAGTAATTTTATCTCGCAGAACACGAAAAGTATACATACAACCCCACTTCAAAAAAATCCAAACTAACCCTTTTCAGTTTTTGAAAAATCCCAGAAAAGAACTTAGACGGACCCGCCCTTTAAAGATCCTATCGAATGTCTATTTGTCAGAATGATATCATCAATGTCAAGAACTGGAGATTGTTAGACAGGCATTTGTACTGTACATGTGGTGTTAGATTATATAAAAAAGAACAAATCAAATACTGCAACTTATGCTGGTTGCCCTCCAACCAGAAGACTTGCAGTCAGACTTTCATGTTAGCTAACATCCACCTGCTGCGCTGAGTTTCTCTGAATCCTTAACAGCTCAGATGTGTAGCATCACACCGCATTTACAAAGTTTGTAGAAAATGCTACGTCAGATTACAAGTGTCTCGCAAATTTGATATTTTCCAGTTTTGTACAAAATCACAAGAACAAATATGTCCTCTCTCTCGTCTGTCGCTCGAGTGTCTATGCTCAGTCAGTGATCATTTATTCATCCACTAAAGGTCCTGCAGTGGCGTCGTCACAGCCGACACGGGGTCAACCCGGCTTGAACTCGCAGACTGACCTTTCTGGGCCAAGTAATCTTTGTAGTTGCGGGTCAGAAGAGTGTAAAGAAATGGATTGATGCAGCTGTTCCCGTAGGTCAGACACGTGACAAAGAAATTCACGTAATTATGAGCGGCCGGAGACAAAGCTTTGAGGGACTCTGGAGAGAACAGTTTGGCTAGCTGCCACCCCCCAGAAAGGCAAGAAACAAGCCCAGTAGGCCACTACGATGCTGAAGATCATTGTCACGACTTTTTGTTTGAGTCCTCTCCTCCGGGCAGACCGGCTGCTACCTCCTAAACTAGTCTGCACTGCCCAGTAGCGGCCGGCTAGCCCCACATACAGCCCGACGATTATCAATCCAGGAACTAAAACACTTGTGAGAAACAGGACGGTGAGGTAAGCCTTGAAGGCCTCGTGGGTCCAGGTAGGGAAGCAGATCCTCTTAACCAAACCAGCCGCAGTCGGTTTGCCCTCTCTGAGTCGGATCATCACCATCATGGGCAGCGTCAGCACGAAAGACAACACCCAGATAATCCCCGCCGCGAGCCTCCGTTTACGGGACGAGGACCTGTGCGCGCTGAAGGGCCTCGCCACGGCCCGGTAGCGCTCCAGGCTCATGGCAACCAATATGAAGACGCTGGCGTGCATGGTGAGGAGGTCGAGACTCAGCAGGATGCGACAGCCGGCCTCGCCAAACAGCCAGTCGTGGGCGAAGTAGGTGCAGACCACGAAGGGGATGGTGGAGAGGTAGAGCAGGTCTGCCAGGGCCAGGTTGACGATGTAAACGTACATGGAACCTGTCCGACGCAAAGCGGCCGAACGGGTGATGATGAGCGTGTACGTGTTGCCCACCACACCCATGGCGCACATGATCATCAGTGTGGCACCGAGCAGGGATGTCACCCAAAAGCCCCCACTGCCTCCACCGCTCTCCTGGGAGCCTCCATCTCCAGCAGCCCCTGGGCTCAGGACAAGTTCCAGCTGTGGAGTGATGGTGGCATTAGGAGTGCAGTTCATTGCAGGTTCACAGATCAAAGGTTAGAGGTCAGGCCCTAACATTTAAGAGCCAATTTATACAGAGCTATATGACAGTTAGCTCCTGCATTAAACTGGAAAAGTCTGTACAAACATTTCATTCACAGATTGAAGATGGCAGCTCATTTTTGAAAATATGTCCCACACAATCCAGGTGAAAAGAAAATATTGCTGCTCATGTAATGAAATGTTGTTAAAACCTTGCAGCTAAATCCACAGAGATGACGTCACTGACATGGCCAGCAGCTTCAGTGACTCAGAGCTTCCTATCCCCAAAAATAAGGTCCTCCACACAGCCATGATCCCATCTTTCTCCAAAACCAAGGTGGCATAGCGCGAGTCAGGATCTTTCAACTTGACGAACTGCGTTCAAAATCTCTGACGGCAAACTCCTGCCGTGCCGAGGTGTGCCTGATCAGTTGTTGACATTTCCAGGGTGAATATTCTTTTTGGGATTAGTGACTTTAAATACATGCATACACTTCCACAGTACAGTCCAGTTTTGGTTGTTATTTTTTTTCTTGATTGGACCAAGTAGGATTGAATCATCCGCTGCACTATATCCAGTCAAAATCGGTCTCGTCTTCACTTTCCCAGATTTCTACCTGCATGAAGTTGTAGAGATCCTTTGCTTTATCCATATAGTCCATGTTAATGATGCCTCACTGGCGCTCCTCTGCACCTCCATTAACGATCTGATGCATGGCTGATGAAGCTCGGATCCATAAGACTGTTGTGTCGGTGTTCTTTGTTTTTTTCTGGTCACAGTCCTTTCCCTCTTCTCTCCTCTCCTCTCCTCTCCTCTCCTCTGTCCTCCCTCTTTCTCACCAGGGTGAAAAACTAGCACGGGTGTATAGATTTATGAGGTATTCCTCTCGGGCCTCTCAGGTCTGCGGTCTAAGTAGTTTCACCCAGAAATCACTGGCACACACCCGTACAACAGCCAAACATACCCATATGCAGACATAAGAAAGGAGTGTATTTATTTATACATTTCAACTCGTCTTAGAGGTATAACCTCTACGCTTGCTTTTTAAGAGAATTAAACGATTAATTTATTTTTTGCTAAAACTAACTTTAGTGTCGGAGCCAAACGCTTGCTTTACCGTAATTTTTTAATAATATTAATATATATATAATTTTTTGTTAACGTTAATATATGAATTGTGGCTACGGAAAGTGAGTTTTTCAGTTGTTATTTGAGAGATTATTAGCTTATTAATGCCGTCTGGTTGGAGCGAGAGGACGTTGCGTGTTAACACCTCCATCCCCTTGATAGACAGGTGACTGCAGCGCCTCTGTTTCATCAGTTCATCAGGACACAAGAGGGGCGAGGGGTTCTCAGGTATTTGCAGCCGTACAGTTTTAGATCACTGCTAAGCGCCAAATATGAGGTGAAACGTGTCTGATCACGTCATCCGTTTTTAGTGTGTGGAAAATCTTGGAAAATGAACAGATGGAAATAAGTACTCTTTGGATGTTTGGGCGCGTCAAACTCTAACGTATATCCTGCAGAATCATCACCAGGAAGTGATAATATAATATACAGTGACAATTTTTAAATGGTATTAAATATACTTCTGAATTTGTGCACAAATCTTTACAGAGATTCTTTGACAACTTCCAGAGGAAATATGTTTATTAGTGATCATCAATATTTGCATGTGGTATGTCAGTCAGCCATGCTCAAGCATAGAAATGCCTTAAAAAAAGACAACAAAAATCAACACGTTATGCGAGTACCTCTTTAACCAAAAAACAGAAAAAGAAAAATACTAAAATATATCAATTGTTTTTTTTGTATCTTAAAAAATAGGAGGAAAAAACGTTTTACTGGATATATAGTTTGTTTTAACAAAGACTTAGTATATGTAGTGTATGCCACATGGAGGAGCTGTTAGACCATGTTATGGTTTCCAGCTTTTCTACCCCAACGCATTAGCAAACCTCCTCTATTGTCTTTCATGTACGTCTTTGACAGACACACGTCTCAAAAACTACTTACAAAATCAACATTTGTCTTAAAAGAAAATATGAAAAAAGTCACGTTTAATTCTTGATGCAAACTGTGCAGGTAGTGTGTCTGAATATAATGCTTTAGCTTTCGCTGTCTGACCTTTCGGACTGGAACAGCACAATAAAGCAGCACTTTTGCTGGATATAAAGTCATGAGAGAAGTTTACATAAAACAACCAATGAATAACTTTTATTAAAAGAGAGAGAAAAATCAAAAGGAATTCTGAATCTCCCGCAGACTGTTTTCTGTCCTGTTGATGGTCTGAACCTGTCTGACTCATTTGCCTCCCTGTACCTTTATTAGTGTTAGCCAATCATCACATCACATATAAAACACTTAACACAAGAGGACCAAGGCACTTCTCACCTTCAATTCCCCTTTCTTAAATCTCACATTGAATATCTAATAAACCTAGAAATTCCAGCCACAATATTTTACCATGATAACGAGTCGAACCACTGGCACACACAAAGATTTTACTATTCTCACAGGTCATTGGCGTTAGTAACAGGCTAAGAAACGAGCGCCAGCTAGAATTTCAAACATGTGCTACATAAAATCTAAAAAAATATATATGTATTATATGTATGTATTAGGGGTGGGGAAAAAAAATCGATTTTTCAATGCCAGAATCGATATATTTGCTTCATTTGAGTCTATGCGGAGGTAGAAGGAAGTTAGTCTGAGTAAAGTGACGTCATATTCGTTCCGTATCCGTCAACCAAAACAAACCGCAGTGAGCCGAAACGAGAAAGTATAAAACGTCGGAGGGTCGTCATGGATACGACCTGCACCCTCACATGGTGGGCGTAGTAAACACTACACATCCAGTAAAGGATGGAAACACTTTGGGTTTCACACTTATAACAGGAAAAGCAGAGCTAGACATCACGGCTAAAGCTACATGCTAACTCTGTCACGGACAGGAAACATTAACGCATCGTTGTAACGTGGTGGTCGAGCCGGCCGTCGCTCTCATCTCTGTGGTCAAATGGGCCGACGCTACATCTGTAGAGCACCCATATAC
Organism: Sebastes umbrosus; assembly: GCF_015220745.1. Taxonomy (NCBI): domain Eukaryota; kingdom Metazoa; phylum Chordata; class Actinopteri; order Perciformes; family Sebastidae; genus Sebastes; species Sebastes umbrosus. The sequence goes on from NC_051271.1 coordinate 2,807,044, forward strand.
TGACATTTATGTTAAATTCATTCAAACGACCCCGATGGAGCTGACCATGGATGTATAAAGAGAATGGAGCTGACGGGAGAGCTAGAGACCACCTTGGAGAAGTTAGAGGAAGTATACACGTGTGACTACGTCTGGTTTTCAAAATAAGGTGTTAACAAAGGGAACTGTATATACAAAATACCTATATGTAAATAAGATTGATTGGATTATATTCACCAGAAGTATAAAACATTACATGTCCCTTATAAATTTAAAAGAAATACCACTAACTTGTGAAGGAAATGTCTTTATTCTTTGATTTTTGGGTTGTTGGATAAAAAAATTTAGTAAATAATTCCTGACAATGACTGATATATTTGACTTCAGGACATCTCTAACTACATACATGTTGTAAATCAAATATTCTTACTGTATTCATTTAGATATTATCCAAAGTAAAAGTCTTTAGAATCGATGATTCAACTTTTTCCCCATGGTCTAGTGTTAAAAACATTGCAATATCGCATCGCGATACTTAAAAATTGCAATACATATCAAATGGGGAGATAGGTGAATCGTCCCATCCCTAGTATGTATGTATGTAAATATATAGTACTGTCCAGACTGCAAAAACGTGCCGTATTGACTGAGGAAAACCAAGAGTGGTGTTCTCCAGCTACAAAATCTGTTGTTCTTCCGTATACCAGTGGCTGATTTTTGTCTTTGGATTTTGATAATTTAATGGTCAGCCTCCTAACAAGGAGATCCGCCAACGAGCCGCTGCTCAGCGGGCCGCTGCACGGCAGGGAGATATAGCGGGGGGGAGCAGCGTGTAGAGCCGACATATTTTCACATCTTACTCAGAGAATTAAGGATTTATTTTGACCAAACCACAGTTGCTGATTGTTGGAACTGTGGGAAGACTAATGGACTAAAGGTTTTGGTGAGTTTTATTTTACTTTCAGGAGATGTATGGTTGTATTTTTCTGTTTAGGTGTAAGAATATTTCCTTCATTGACATTTTGTGAGTTTATTTTCTTTATTTATCAGATGTGTTTGCACAGCCGGCAGGAGAAATCAGCTTTCTCGGTCAACATAGCACGCACTGGATAATTTATTTTTTTAGTCAACTGCATTTACCATCAACACTGATTGGACATCCACATAAAAAGGTGGCAAATTTTCCCTTTAAGTATTACTATTTCTTTTGGCCAGATGTTTTTAATCTACCGATGAATACTGCCCTGGTCCTCTTGTTTGCATTTCTAACCCCATTGTTAAAGAGCACCATTGGGACTTGGAACAAGCTCCAGTCGGAGCATGTTAGTGATGAATGTCAAATTTTGGTGCAGTGGCATCAGACCTGATGCGGGTCCTGTGTCAGACTGGTGATGGGCTGAGAGGAGAGGAGACGGTCCCACAGGCCTCTGGTCCATCAATGCCTGTGCTTGAACAAGGCTTCCACTTGAATACAAATCAAAGTCCAAAATTAGATAAAAGTGTTTTTTACCCAAACAGACAAAGCATTTTGTATGACTGATAGAAATAGAGACCTGGTGTTTCATACATTTTCAACTTGTGATTATTATAATGACACAAGTGTAGTCTTTTATTAATCTTGCATGGCAGCTGGATTCTCGTGATGTCACAAGATCACGCGAGAATCGGAGGTTCACATCTCACACATCTCAAAATCCATCTTGTCAGACTTCCAAGTAATGTGTTTGTGTCCGGCAAGCCAGATCACGGACCAATCAGCGTCCTGTGAGGAGCTACTGGCAGCTACTGGCGTGGCTTAGGTGTGTGAGACGACACGGAGAGGCGACTGTTCGTTCTAAACAACAATGGCGGCTCCTAAAGAGGTTAGCGTAGCTGCAATAGCATCAACTCTATCAGAACTGGAGAGTATTGTCTTCATTGAAAGAAGAGCAAAGAACGGCACTGAAGGCTTTTCTCGATAGAAAACATGTATTCGCTCTTCTCACGACTGGTTTCTACAAGAGTTTGATTGACGGATGATTCATCCAATCACAATCAGTTTCCAATGACGGCTTCTCAGATGCTTCTGTGTAACAAACCATCTGGCCGGTCAGGAATGAATTGTTTAGAAATGTATTGGAGCGCACTTCTCTCTAATGCAGGATGCAAAACTAAAATTATCCATCATTGGATTAATTCTACAGCAAAAAAAATTGGGTATTTCAACACGTCCTCATAACTAAACGTCAGAATAGGTCGTTTGTCAGTGACCCAAAAAACTACATACATGACCGTTCTATTTAATTTAAATATAAAAGCCCTCAAGCATTTTTTTCTGTCGACAGAATTCCCTCATTTCTAAACATGAGGCTTTTATTCTGCAATATTTGCAGGACAGTGTTGTAGAAGATGCAGTGACTTGCAGGGCTCCATTAATGAATAAAGTACGGGGTTTTAATTGTGGATTATTACTATTATTTACAAATGAGCACACGCTTAACCTTTTTTTGTCTAAAATAAATATCAATTACATATATAATGAAGTGAAATGGCCATTATGAAAGAAAGAGCTCGCAGCAGCAGCAGAAACGCTGCCGGTGTGGACAACCCACGCGTGGGACACGCAGCAGTTCACCGAGGCAGCCGCCACGTGCTGCTCACACAGGCAGTCTGGCCCAAGTGTTAGTGTGCATTTATTTCACCACAACCACTAAAAACCATCCATCTCACGATATGGATTTCTTTACACAGAGCATTACAGCCTCACAGAGCCACCATCTTAGTATAGTGCACTATATTTACCCTCCGCAGCAGCTCATTATAAAAGCTAATAGCTAATAAATACGACTATTAAAAAAGTTGTGCGTTCTTACTTGTGTAGTCCTGAGGGGACATCACAGCACTCATGACATCATTGAAGTGTTTCAGCCAATCCTGCTGGTCGCTCTCTGACTCGCAGGTAAACAGGAAGCCGCGTTCAGGCGTTTCTATGGTGATGCCGTATTGCCAGGCGCCGTTGCAGTGGGTGCCAGCGGGCAACCCGGGGAAGGCGCTGTAACCGTGGTCCTTGTTCCCCAAGAACACTTCGCCTTTGGCAAAGGCGTCCTTCAAACAGAGGGAGATGACAGAGACATAGGTCAGCTGAATATTTGACAAAAGTACTAGTGTTGTTTTTCTTCAGTTTAGTGCTGCTTTCTGCTTCCAAACAGCTGTTTTTAGCCATGCTCGCTGCGTGGCTCTTGGGATGGCAATGTCGGTCTGTTGGCCAGTTGGTCCACAACAACCACTGGATGGATAGCCAATGTTGAACACACATTGATGGTAAAAATAGGATGAATCCCATCGACTGTGGTGATCCTGACTTTTGCTCTAGCCCCATGGTGGTGACATTATTGTTTTTTAGTGATATGTTTCATTAACTACTGGATGGATTGCCATGCAATTTATTACAGACATTTAGGGCTGCAACTAACGATCTAAACTATTTTCATTATAGATTAATCTGCCGATTATTTCGTTGATTAATCATTTAGTCTACACAATAGTGAAAGATGACCATCATAATTGCCATGAGCCTAAAGTTAAGTCTTCAAATTGCATGTTTGTCTGACCAGCAGTCCAAATCCCACCAATATTTTATTGACTATCACATACTGTATGAAAAATAAGAGCAGCAACTCCTCACAAGGTGAAACCAGCAAATGTTTAGAATTTTTTTTTAAAACGGACTGAAACAAATCAATCGATTATCAAACTAACCACTGATCAATGTTCTTTTGATCGATTAAGCGATTATGTCTTGAGAACTGACACTTCGGCACAGAGTCGTTGCGAAAATTCTCAAAACGTGTCTCATTTTTCTACAGTGGCGTAGGGACCGTCAGGGCTCGAGACTAAGAGCGTCCCGGGGATGATAGAAAATGTGTTTGGGACGCAGTAAACTCACCATCGACGGCAGATTTAGCAGTTTTGTGAACTGTTTTGTTAAAAGACGTATGAACGACTATATGCAGTCTATGTTACACAACTAGCATGCTACCAATGTTAACTAAGTGTGCCGTCGAACTTTTCATTTAGAAAAAATATAACACTATGAATGTGACTCCTCTAGACTGGACGACAAAAAACAGTCAGTAACTCATAGATATAAAAATACTGTTTTATACGTATATAGCGACTTCTCTTCCATATCTGCGGAGGTTAATCATAATCGTATGGATTTACAAACACAAAAAAAGAATCTAGAATCCATTTTTACTTGGGTAGTTCCTTGTGTATATTATTTTTTTCTGCACAGAAGATGTCAAGAGCTCAAAGACGCTTCAGCACTGTTGAATGATAACCTTTAATTCAACATTTTATAAATACAGATTAGAGTTCCGCTTTAACTGAAAGGTGACACTACTTAATCGTCTTTGTTCTTAGCAAAGTGTGAACAAATTGCACTTATCTACACAGTGCACCATTGTGTACACAACATCTAACATGCATAATTTACTCATTACGCAAGTGATCGAATTACACTTGCTTTGAGCTTCCTCCACATATTCCCAGTCCACCCTCGACTTCACTAGACTTCCTCCTCCTTTCATCTACCAGCTTTTCTTGCCCAACGCTCTCTCGAGGTTGGTTTGGACATTTCGGTCACCTATAATCATTGCACCTCTCCATTGAACTCTTACATCAGCAACAATGCTGCTGAGCTAATGTGGTTTAGCTATCTGATGTGTATTTAACCAAAGTCTTGGGCAATCTGAGCCGCCCCCCCCGTCTCAAGGCAAGTCTCTGAGATAAAAACCTCCACTCTGAATCATTCAGTGACTCACAATCTCACTTTCACAACGTCTCTACCTTTTCAAGCAGATACATTAAGTAGGAATTTCCACACAGAGTTGATTGTGTCCAGTGTAGCTTACAGGATAAAGCTGCATGGTAGCGTTTCATCTCACTTTGAGGCAATTCTTACTGTGAGGTCAGGGCAGTGAATTCCACATTACGTACGAATAAAAGTACCTTATATCACCCTCTCCCCACCGAGCCATGGCCTTATATCCCCGACATCGTCTACTTTATCTCATTTGCTTTATGGACTCTCCATGGTGTTCATTTATATCTTTTCAGAGCTCACTGCTGTTGGTGGGTTGTGATCAAGAAAATGAACTAGAGTCACTCAACTAAAGATGCCTGTAGTCTTTGTGATGTGTGTAGGCGTGCGTAGAGATGTCATACCAGCGGATCTTTGAAGTACATGAGTCGCCTCTGGTCGAGAGTGAACCAGCGTTTCTTGAAGCCTTCCGTGTGCTGTGAGGACAAACAGAGACAGTCAGACATGAGGTTGAGTGAGACACAAAAGAGGCATTCTCGTTGTACCGAATGTGGTGTCTGTCTGGTTTTAAATCAAAAGTGACTCATAGCTATTAAATTAATGTTATAGCTAGAGTGAAGATACTGGTATCATATGAAACTAAAAAACATATTGAATCCATTGGTACCAACCATGTCATACTAGCTCGTAGTGATGAGGCTAAATAACGCTCCAAACTTACGCTAAATTTTGGTGAAAAAAATCTGGCATGGCCATTTTCAAAGGGGTCCCTTGACCTCTGACCTCAAGATATGTGAATGTAAATGGGTTCTATGGGTACCTACAAGTTTCCTTTTTACAGACATGCCCACTTTATGATAATCACATGCAGTTTTGGGGCAAGTCAAGACACACTGACACACTGACAGCTGTTGTTGCCTGTTGGGCTGCAGTTTGCCATGTTATGATTTGAGCATATTGTTTATGCTAAATGCAGTACCTGTGAGGGTTTCTGGATCAATATCTGTCATTGTTTTGTGTTGTTAATTGATTTCCAGTAATAAATATATAAATACATTTGCATAAAGCAGCATATTTGTTCACTCTCATGTTGATAAGAGTATTAAATACTTGACAAATCTCCCTTTAAGGTACATTTTGAACAGATAAAACGTGTGATTCGTTTGCGATTAATCGTGATTGAATATGGACATTCATGAAATTACTTGCGATGAAATATTTGAATCAATTGACAGCCCTAATTGTTTTTGAATTAATCATTTAGCCTATAACACCTCAAAGAAGCGATACAAATCATGTAAAATGATTTACTTGTTTCTGAGCTAAAAGTCAAAGTCAAAAAGGGAATTTTTTTATCACCAATAATACTAAAATATTGAAAATGAATAGATACTTTGAGAACAGGGGATGAGTGTGTGCTGCTGGTGTTTTTTATTCATGTATTTCTTGACTGATATTGAATCTCTTCGCAGCCTAATTCAACCACTTTGTCATGAACACTTTCCTCTATATTAATCAGTAGCGTACCGTTCTCTTGGATCTGTCCTTTGACCATGAAACCTGATCTCAGGCTTTAAAAAAGTGTTAGATTTGCATTTTTTCTTGTTTGTGCTTAATACTAAAACTGGTTTTCCCCTCGGCAGCCCCCCAGGAGAATGTTTATAGCATCGCTTTCATAACACTCGGATATTAAATTTGAAAAGTCAAACTTGTTGTCACGGTTGAAAGTTTACATCAGATCCAAATCCGCGCTGAGAGCGATGATCTATCGAAGAATATGCAGCACCTTCTGAGAGTTCACTGAAGCAGCTTAAGCTCCTCTCAGAGAGCCGAGCTTCAAATAATGAGGACGCTCATGTCCCCCGACCGCTGCCAAATCATCCTCATAAAAGTGTTTGATTTTCTCGTTGTGGCGTAAACCCGAACGACCGACTGTTCCCTTCTCGATTCGCCAGTGACTCCCTTCCACAAATATGTCTCACACGTGCGTGAGGGGAAATGAATCTATGACATCCATTTAGCGAATCAGCCCAAAGCAGCAAGTTAGTGAGTCCTTTCATCTCTCAGCCTGACAGACGGAGATTAAACTGAGAGTCTGTGTGTCTGAATACAGAACCGGTTGTGTCGCTGCAGAGGATATCAGGTTGCTTCACCGTGTAGGCCGACATCCTCTGTGTGAAAGAAAGCACCTGCACGTATGCTAATATAAAAGTGTTGGTGCATGACTGCATGCATATGTTCAAACGCCTCTTTGTGCGTTTGCTTAATTCCAACATGTGTCTGTGATTGTGTTGGAGGGTTTGACACTTCAGGATTTAGTTGATCCTCAGCCGGAAGCCTTTTATTCCCTCTCAGACAGACAGATGGACGGACGGTGAGGCAGGCAGGCAGGTAGGTCCTCTCAGCTGTCAGTCAGCAGTGGAAAGCAGCCACACTGACAGCTGGGTGAGTTAACCTCTTAGCTCAGGTCCTATTCAATTAAAGCAGGAATAGTGGGAGCTGGAATCACAGGAGGGAACTGTGTCCAACTAGATAAATAGAAATTTAGTCTGAAACTCAATTCAGTAGACAACGATGGTCACTCACGAGCACCATCCTGCATAGATTTGCACTTCCTGTTCCCTCGTCTGGAAGTCAATGGGTTTTTAGTTAGATGCCTGAAATAAGCTGAAGAGATTTTAACGTTTTGTTAATAATAATAAATCCCCCCACTCATACATTTTGAAGCCTTTATGTGTCTTACAAAAGTCGGTTGATAACAAGTGGCAAAATGAGACTACTAAACGTCATCCCGCCGATTCGTCCTCCTTTACAGCCTCGTTGTGTTTATACTCATGCAACTGAGGTGTAGTTTGTTTATAGCCTAACCTTAGCTTTTTACTTCTGGCGATTGCATTCACGCTTCAGAAATCAGAAAAGTGGTGTTCATTTGTGGAGATTATCTTGCTGAACAAAAAGTATCATAAACGTGAGCCTATTTTCTGCAATAACTTAAAACCTAATGGAACAATCCTATCGGCGTTTTGTCGATGAAACCAGGGCGATGCTAACTTCCTGCTTGGCCTACAAAAATGCATCATCCCTGGTGCACTCTATTGTGCTGAAGAAAAAATAGCAGACGGATGGACTGGAGATAGAGCAGCACAACTCAGACAAATCTATGAGTTGAGGTGTGAAAATATTACATTTAATGTGAACAGAACCGCATCACAGCAGAAACGGCCACCAAGTACTCATTGATTTGGGGAAAACACGCTTATTGCCCCCACATTAATGGCAGCTTTACTCCTTCTGTTCTTAACTTTCACAATAAAAGCCCTTGATATATCCTGCTGCTTACCAGGGGAACTTAAATTCACTCAGAGCATTTTGCTAAGTGGAAACTCAACAAAATAGCTGACAATAGGTATTTATCACAAAAATACATGTTGGTATTTATTATGGATGGTCCACCAGGCGACGTTGATGTGGAGCGTTTTAATTGCATGCCAGCAAAAACGCAATTAGTAGAGCGGATTGACCCGAGTCGTTTCCTAAAGTGTTGTTTCATTTGGCTGATGAGCTCAGTATATAGTCGTCTACATAGAACTCCCTAGATCAGGGGTCAGAAACCTTTACTATCAAAAGAGACATTTCAGGCAAAAACAAAACCTACAAAAAAAACGGTCTGGAGCCGGAAAACATTTGAGCATTGTGATGAAGGTAACACAGTTTATAGTCTCAGTATATAGTATATAAGTCTAATGCAGTGAGGGCCAAAGTGCAAATGTACTACGGAGTATTAGGGTCACATTGAGGGAAAAACATCTGAGATTTCAAGAATAAAGTCAGAATATTACGAGAAAAAAGGCGTAATATTACAAGAATAAAGTCATAACTTTATGAGAAAAAAAGAAAATACCACGTAAAATGACTACTTTATAATATTAGGACTTTATTCTCATTATACTACGACTTTTTTCGTAAACCTCTGACTTTATTTTAATAATATTACGACTTTATTCTCGAAATCTCAGATTCATTTTTTCCCTCAATGTGGCCCTAATACTCTGTCGTACAGTTGTGCCATAGACCTACAACAATGATAAATAAAAATGAAAATGTAAACAAAGAACAGTTATTCATTTCCATTTTTATAAATCCACAGGGAGCCACTGGAGAGGAGCTAAAGAGCACCATGTGGCTCCGGAGCCGCAGGTTGCTGACCCCTGGTCTAGATAGTGAGTAGGGAGCAGTGAATGAGTGAATGAGTGAATGATTTGGGACACAGCCTCACTCGTCTTTATGACGGATGGGATTTACCACATTTTAACAGGTAATCGTCATATCATATCTACAGTATAATAGCAACTGGACAGTCCATCATAGAAAAGTCAATTCTGCCCCGTTCACAAATCAGTATTCTCCATGGACCTCGTGTAATTCTTGAGGTGACCCCCATCTCTGCTTTGTGAAACACATTTTGACCAGGAGAATTAAATCACTGCTGGCACACATACATACACACACACACACACACACACTTGTGTATATGTCACATTGTAAAGCTAATGTGATTCAGTGCAATCATATCTTTAGCAAAACACAGCTGTCAATTTGAACTGGAAAAAACTGGAACACGTGGACATTTCCATATAATTACTGCTGATCTCTATAATTACAACAAATCATAGAACACCTTCAGCTTTCTGTCCCATGTGAACAGCGTTTTATATTGATTTAATTGACGAATGTGCCGCGATAAGGTCTGGTTATTGCTAATTAATACCTCCGGACCCCTGGAATTAAATTCCATTTGGAGTGAATATAACCGTTATTATCGCCGGCTGCCCTGTTGAGAGATACCTCAGGTATTTATGTATATCAGCTTCAAAGACTCGGTGTGTTTTTAATCCTGAATATGAAAAAAAAAAAAAAAAAATCTAATATACCAAGATCTACATTTAGCGATTTATGAAAATAATCAATTTGTGTACTTGATGCTGAAAATTGTAAAAGCTGACGGCTGCACAGAGAGACACACACAAGGAAATATAGCAAAGAAGGAAAAGAAAAGTGTGTTTTAAATAAAGGTTTACAGTGTGCATTACTTACCCTGGGCCCTGTCTTTTCCATGTATCCTTCCTTCAGAAAGTTCCGGGTAAGTTTGGGTACCAGCTGAAAACAACAAGCAAAGCGAACGGATGAAGAACAACACCACGAGGATGCAAAGGCCTCGTTCACACCTGGCATTAACATGTGTCTTGGGTGATCCGATCACAAGTGGACAGCTCTAAGTACGTCAGTTCACACCTGCGTCTACAGTGACCACTTGTGATTGGATCTCACTTCCCCGCTCTGTATGCAAATAGGGATGCTAATTATGAAAAATGTTCTTAACCGATAACCGACCCTCATTTACCGATTATTAACCGACAAGATTTATGCCTCGCATGCAACGATGCGCCAGCTGCAGTGTATGAGCACAACAGACAACTGAGTCTCCAGTTCACCGTACGGGAGGTTAACTTAGCAGATAGATAACTTGGATGTTGCGTGTAGTGTCGCCGACATGCAGCCACGTTCCCAGTAAAAGTCTCCACCGCCGGAAATCAAAACAATACAGACTGGAGATGCTTTTCATTACGCTAACTTATGCTTCCTTGCGTCCTCTGTGTCCCACTGTGTGTGTGTTTGTGTGCGTGTGTGTGTAATCACCTCAGCATCTGTAGCTCCAGGAAAGGCCACCAATAAATAGTGAAGCTGAACTGCACGGATCGTATTGAACCAGTCTACGATCTCCTGATGAAGACAGAGAGGAGAGACAGTCTGGGAGTTATTCCTGTCATTATTTTTATTCCCCTCTGTCACTTAGAAAGATAATACCGGAGGTTTGTGTGAAGTCTCTGAGGATAACACAGCTCAGACACAGCCACAAAATATTATCACATGATTGATAATCATAATCATCACATATACTACTACCATGACTATCTTGTATTGTAAAAAAAAGTGCAAAGCAAATCTTCATGGAATTTATGATGATTGTTTACAGATAAAACTACGGAAGCCCCGAGAGGCGAGTGAGAAAAAAAAATCTGTCTGAACTAAATAAGTCTGTCACAATAACTGTAATATTGCATGGGATGGCACGCAACCACCACAACCGCTATGTTCACGTTTTTTTCTTTTTTGAATTCTTTGCAATAAAAGCGACGCATTATTTACACTCCGCTACAAACGACAGCAGCGTGACGAGGCGCTGAGTGTCTATTCTTTGCTGAGCGCTGCACATACAGGTTTTTTTTCTGGTTATTGAGAGTTGAAAAATTAACTTTGGGGTAAAACTCCACAAAGACCAACCGTCACATCCTACAAGTGCTGGACAACAACAATGGAGGAGAAATGAATACACATAGACTGGCGGGACCGTCCTGTCTCCCTACGTGCTTCATCCTTCCCTTCATCCAGAGCCATTACTCATAGCAACCAGACGCAACCAATGTCCTTCTTTGTTCTGCATCTTTGTCATTTAAAAAGCAACAACATACCTAATAATAGCCTAACAAAAAAGCTTATTTATAAAGCACTAATATCGGAATAAATAAAGTTATCGCATAAAAAAAGAAAGTTGCAATAATACCGCATATCGCGCTTTTAAAAAGCCAATTATCATCACCGCCGGGGAATTTCGTTCACCACGACAGCCCTACATCTGAGGGTGCTTTCACATCAGGGACCCGGGCCCGGATCCAAGTACACCTGTCCCTGAAGTCCAGCTCGTTTCATTAGTGTGAACGCTCCGAGCCGTACAACACACACAAATATGTACTCTGTGTTTTGAGTGCATGTGCTTCTTTTCTTTGGTTTTGTCTGCATTGAAACATGAGACTTGTGCATCTTGTGAATAGTTGGTCAGAATGTAATTCGGATTGTATTTTCTAAATCAGTTCATGATTCTGATGCTGCGTTCGATGCAGCGGACTCTGAAATGTTAGACCACAAATAACTTCTCGACCAGACGTCAACACTGAACTCTTCCGTATATTTCAATCATGAATGATGGATGTGGAGCTTGAATGTCATCAGCTAATGGATTTCATCAGCTGGCAGAAATTGTTACAGATGGTCTGAAAAGGTTTGAAGACTCGCCCACAACAACAACAACCACACCTACCAGGTAGCTTCAACTCTTAATGAGATGGATGACAAATATTCGATGTCAATGGCAACTTATGCTGTAATTAAAGTTAGTTAAACAGTTAAGAAAACAGTTAGAAGGAAAGTCTATGATATATTTACAGCCCTGCACCATCACTGTTCTGTTTAGGTTCTGTTAAATGCACAGATCACCACACACAGTACAGAGATACAGACCTTGCCGTTGTCATGGTAGACGAAGATGTTGCGGGTGCTGTAGTCTTTGAGGTAGGTGATCTGCAGGCCGTTGGGGTTTCCTATCTTCTCAGGCTGGAAGGTCGCGTTGATGGTGTCCACCTTGATCATTGCTTTGGGCTCCTTAGCCTGCAGGAGAGAGGAGGAGAGGAGGTGAGGGGGGAGAGGTGGACAGAAGAAGAGGGAGGAGAGAAGGAAATAATAATAAAATAAACGTAGGCATTGGAAAATAAAAAAATAAAAAAATAAACACATAAATAAAAAAATAAAAAAATAAATAAATAAATAAATAATAAAAAAAAAAAATAAAAAGTGTATATCTACACATTGTTTCCACTATTGGAATGAAATGACAGCTGTTTTGTTATTATTCTATTTAATGCAAATTTTTTCATGTGTTTTTAATTTTTTTGTTTTTCTATTTTAGATATAATTATGTGATTAATTGTTTAAAGTTAATTTAAATAATAAACACATACATCATGAATGAAATGGACTGGGACCAATTAATAAAAGTTGTCATGATAAAAAACTTTTTTCTGCCACTGCTTCACCAGAAGTGTAGTTATGTAGTGAAGGCGTGTGCAGGGAGTCACGGCTTGGGGGCCACATTTTGTGCCCTTTCTAACCATGAAAACCAAATCTAGAGCTATAATATCTACACATCAGTCAGCATCGCTGATAACCACCCCGCCTGAGACCGACACTAATCCCAGCACGCCTGTTTGTGGAAACTGTGCTTTAATCTGTCCTGACTTGAATTTAAATGGGAACAGAATTTGTGTATGTGTGTGTGTGTGTGTGTGTGCGTGTGTGTGTGTGTGTGTGTGTGTGTGTACCTTCTGCCCTTGACCTTAACAGAAAACACATACAGCCATGCTTTTTTTCACTTTACAGATGATTAGATTTTACACTTTTCTGTCACTGTGAGTCTCCCAGCTTGAGAAAAAACAACAACAAGAGAAAGTGAGACGAATGTGCTAAGCAACCAGCAGACTGTTACTCGGGTCTGAATATTTTACACACCTCAAGGCTTTAACAACCCGAAGCACCTGAGCGACACTTTCTCTTTTATCGCTGCTGTGACTGTATGAGGAGGGTTTTTGTTTTGTTGTTTGCTACAGCAGAGCCACCAGGAGAATACACAGTGAAATACAGAGCAGGGAAAAGAAGTCCTGGAGAACAGGGAGGAAAAGATTTGTATGCCACAACGCTTATGTTAAAACTCCCTGGGAACCCCATATACAAAAAATGAAAGCGACAGTCTCTTTTTCTGGTATATTTTAAATATATTATTCCCACTTCCCTTGAGCTGGTTCACTGTGACAAACAAAGCGCTCCCAGTGCCTCCAGCCCTAATTGGTTTGGGTGGCGTACAGCTTAGTGAATCAGCTTCACTGACAGAGAGGACAGTCTGCTGGTTAAGCTTGTCTGAGCACGCTCACAGAGACGCAGCCGAGGGAGCGGGTACACACTCTTTTTGCAGGCTTTTGGTAGTATGGTTATAAAGAGTGTGTAAAAAATACTGCAGCACATGATGTGGGGGTTTTGTTTACAGAACATTTGATGTCCGTAACCCTCTGAGACCCACAATAGACCTGTTTTAGTCTTTTCTTTAGGGGGGTGCAGGGGGTCTTTAGGGGGCAGATAGCAGGTCAACAGGTGATGTCACATAGAAGAGGTGTACATCATCTGAAAGCTGGGAACCGGGAGATTAATTTGAGATGCTGCTCAGCACTGTGTGTCAAATTGTTCTAGTCATAAATCAGAAATAAACATGAATTGATGAATGAAGGGTTTAGGACATTATGATAGAAGTATATGATCATTCCCATGCTCTATTATGTCCCATAAATTGTTGCAGCAATTTGCTTTTAACAGCATTTGTTACACAGATTTGGTGCTAAATTTAACCATTTGTTACCACGAGAGAATTGATAAAAAAATTGTCAATAATCCCTCCAAAATATCACATTAAGACACCAAGACCTTGAGGAACACCATAGAAGAAGCCATGCTGTGATTTGGGATCAAAAACTTTTGACATTTGGAGATTTCTGCAAGATTGCTTCAATGATTGGATGGCGAGTATGTGTGTATATGTGTGTATGTGTAAGTGTTTAGGGACCCCAGAAATATTCAGATACACCATTTTAGAATAGGAGAAAATAAAACAATTATACTGCATGAAAAAAACTGCATGTGGTTATCATAAAGTGGGCATGTCTGTAAAGAGGAGACTCGTGGGTACCCATAGAACCCACTAACATTCACATATCTGGAGGTCAGAGGTCAAGATGCCCCTTTGAAAATGGCCATGCATATGATATCTGTCTTCACTCTCCGTGGGTCTCAGGGGGTTAATGCACTCCTTAATTAAGGTATTTGTGTTGTGGTTGCATGCTTGTGTAGGTGGGTGTCGCACATGTGCTGGTAGATGTACAACACTAACTAAAGGACTCTGTCTAATTACAGGAGAGGTTGCTGGTGTCTTGCAGGCACGGTTTTGTGCAGGTGAAGAAGTGTGTGTGTGTTTAGCTGCATGCGATGTGGCCACAGTAAAGTGTTAATTAAAAGTGGCTGCTTACGTCATATTTGGTGAAATACTTCAGAGTCCCCTCCCTCTCCGAGAGGACGAATCGCCTGCTGAGGAACTGCCCGTTGTCCCGCCCCCTCTTCATCAACAGGCCGTCTCTAGTTCCTGCAGGAAACCAGCAAAAAGGTCATTTGTTATTAGCATGAAAGTGTTCTTGTTTTAATGCATGTGAGCGCGTGTGTGTGTGTGTGTGGACACACTCACCTTCCTCATATATAAAGTTCTTCCCAGGCTCAGAGAACTCCTTCCTCTCGTACTTTGCTCTAATCCACTGCTCCCTCAACGTCCTGAACACACAAACGGATGAAATGTCAACAGAGCTCGCTTGTAAAAAGTAGCAGCTGAAAGCAGACGACTAAAAGACGTCTCGTGTACTTTGTGGTAGATGAGAAAGAGGCCGGGCTTAATGCATAGTGAAGGCACCAACTATTCTGCTCAAGTAGATCAGTTCATCATTTACTGCCTATTTCAGTTAAAGTATAAAGATTTTTATTTTATAAATGTTCTGGTTCTGAGAAGTGAAGCCAACACTGAGGTGCATTAAACCTGCATTCTTTCTAACAGCCAGCAGCGGGCGACTCCTCTGGTTGAGAGTAACGTTGTTATCTTTATGACTAAGGCTGTATTCCAAACCGCCAACTACATACTACTGATGAACGCAGTATACAGTACACACTGCATAATGCGTTCCTCAGTAGTATGAAACAATTAAAGTGATGTATTTAGCAGTATGTTAGACCAGGCTTTAGCCTTTAAACCAGCTCTTAAAGCACTGGATAAAAAAAAAAAACCTCATACCACTATTACAATATTATCGAAAAATACAACTTTGATTGTGTTGTTTCTGTTGTGTTTGTTTACTTTATAAGATACTGCAGGTTTAAACTATTTATTCTAACAGATCATAATGAAGTCAGAGAACCAGGATCATCAACGAGGGGAGACGGGAAATATAAAACATTGCTCCACAACATTTAATCAAACGGATTTTTCAGTTACAGCAACTAAACAGTAGACTGATCTCCCTCCAGATATTCTCTCTCCTCTTTTAATCTATTTAAAGAAAAATAAATAGTTGAATTGAAACGCTACACTTAAATGACAGAAGAACAAATCCTATTCTTTGTCAACAATTCACTTGTTTATCTTTGTGTGTGCGTTTGATCCTCGACTCTGATAGCAGGTTGACTTCCTCTGACTTTAAAAACAGATGCCAATAAAAAATCTAATGGGTCAAGTTGAGTCAGCTCTTTTTGTACATTGAACCGAGAGGGAACACACACCCACATTCCTCTGCAGCAGTCCGTATAACTAACGATCGCAGGAGGTGCTGCATGCATGTGTGTATAAATGTGTGCTCGAGGAAGGCGTGGAGATCTGATCTGGCCTCAGGCTCATGTTTACAGATACAGCGGTGAGCTACTTCTTCCATTCAACACACGCACACTACATTACTCAGTGAAACAAAGACACTCGGCAGCTTGTGCATCAGTTTATGCCACATGAGGAGGTTTGTTCTTCTCTAAAAACTCCCCGCTTCACATTAATACAATTCCAAACATTCCTGTCTGGGAGCTGCCCGCTGCATTAACACAGCAACACAACACACACACAATACCAGACAGTCGGAGTGAGTCTACAGGAGAGTGCATCAGAGACAGCCGACAAAAAACACTTCAGAAATGGTTTCAAAAACGGTGTTGGTTGGCTTTGACTTAATTCTCTCAATATGGCAGACAATAACCGTCATGAAGGACTTCCCGGACGGTCAGTGGTCTTCTCTCTCATCAGCAGCAAACTGCTTTATAAGATCAAATAAAGTTGCACATTTAGAAGCAGTGTTTCCGCTCTAATTGTAAAGGCCTGATAAAAATAACACCAAATATCCACTCCTGTGTTTCCCCTGTATTCATTCTGCAGCGGAGCAACGCCACGAGTCCATAAACGAGGTGTTTGTGGTCAGTTCACGTCTGTAATAACAGCAGGACAGGCGAGTGTCTGCTATGTAAACTGCTAGTAAGTGATGTAAATTAGCCCCGGTGTGTTTGATGTGGAGTGAGCACTGTGCCGGACTCCTTTTATAAAACAGCCTTTTAAACGCTACATTCTCTGCTTAGTTAAGCATGCAGATAACACACCAGTCATCATTTAGTTTTAATGAGAACTCAACTCCTGGCATTTGCTTCCTGGTGTTCTTTTGGAAAAGGGAAATAACAGGAGGCAAACAGGCCAGGTGTAAACAGGCCAGGTGTAAACAGGCAAACTAGCTATAAAATGTGAGTATTTTCTTTTTAAATAAGTGACGGGCGGCGGATCTAATTTATGCCGATATAAAGAGTGGTCATGTGGATTTGAATGTGTAGGATCTGGCAAAATCTAGTGGTGAGATTGCAGACTGCAACCGACTGAAACGTCTCCCGTGTGCCAAACGTGTTGGAGAACTACGGCGGCAGCAGTCAACCTAGAGGAAACACTCGGGGCGCTTTCACATTAGGTACGATTGATCCGTGCCGTGACCGAGTACGATTGCCCCCCCCTCTTCGTTCAGCTTTCACATTAGAAAAGTTGTACATAAAACTCACCAATACTGTCGTCGTTAGTCTTTCCAACAACACCAACTCTGGTCTGCTTGAAATAAACTCTTATTTCACAGAGTTTGATGTGAAAATATGCCGACTCTATATGCTGTTTCCCCTCGCTGTCTCTCTCTGCCCGCTGAGCAGCTGAGCGGCTCTCATTCTTCGGAGGCAGAACATTAAACTCGCTAAATAAAATAACAAACATCGCCCGACCCCATCGTCTACTATTGTCCATATTTTAAGGAACCTCTCGCCTGCCTTCCTACTTTATCACCTGGGCTATGGCCGTACAGTTCAGAGGAAGAGGTCGGCGCATGCTGCGCACAGATACAGACATAGATATGAAACAGTTTTATGTATACAGATTTCGGAGGAGACCGGCGGCGTTGGAAAGAGCCTGACCTTTCTAAACTACTCGCTAACTGCTAACGTTACTCTCGTTAAATAGCGGCCCACTTCCGTGTTTTGGTACGGTTGGCTTTCACACCTGATGCGAACCGTACCCGATTACACATGATCCGTACTCCAGGCCACCTTTTCAAGTGGACTGGAGTACGGATCGACGAACCGTGCCCGGGTACGGTACGGGGGTTCACACTAATCAATCTAACTGGACTTTGGGGACAAGTGTACTCAGATCCGGATCCCTGATGTGAAAGCGCCCTAAGAAGGATTATAAATTAGGACTTTAGCTCTGGACCTGCCAACAACCGAGTTATAACAATTATAGAGTTATTATATAGTCTATTGTTTGTGGGTGAATTGACAGCTGCTCTAATAGCAGCTATTAGCCAGGAGTCATGTCCTCACAGGTTACACACACTGACACTGGTTCATACATCCAGTGCCAAAAGGCTGACACTCAGTCAGGACTGAGTCATTAAGAAGTAATATTACAAAATCATATAATGTCATGATCACTTAGTGAAACTGCAGATCTGCAGGGAGGCATCATAGCAGGAAGCATGAAACAGAAGACATTTAAAACATAGAAGAGGAGGAGGATGGACACAAGCTGTTAGAGACCAGAGGAAAAAGTATAAAGGTGTAGAAACTGACTGTCAATGAGGAACGGTTAGCGTTTGTGTTCCGGGCGAGAACGAGGCAATGTTCTTAGTCAAGAACACTTATTTCACAGCGGAGACAAGTCTAAAACGTTCAACATCCTCTTAAAGATCGGGAGACAACACACAGAAAGAACTTATTGTTCTCCTCTTTAATCATATTTCTGTACACTTTAACGTTCTCCGCAATCCTTCAAAACATTTAAAGGTCTTGCGTCTGCGCTCTCATGACATTTAATGATTATAATATTAATCACAACAAAGGAAAAGGAAAATACTGAGCATTCAGTCCAATGTTGGGCTTGTATTGTAAACAATGAGACTTCAACAGCGTGATCAACATGATATACTAACAACATTCAGCGATATAATCCTAATTATTATGAGTTTTGTGGTCGTGGTGCCGTTCTACTGGACTTCGCTTCACAGCCAGAATGTTAAAAATGCCTTGAATGGCAGACGCAAAGCCCAGACTTGAATCCCATTAATCATCTTTCCACAGACACGCCCTCGACAACCTGACCAAGCTTGAGCAAATCTGCCTGGTAGGGAAGCAGGAAATCGAGATCTGTAGAGCGCCGTCACAGGGGCTGAATATTTCACACTGAAACAGCTGAATGGTTTCTAAACATACTTTATCTCCAACTACTACTGCTCAGTGTGAGGAGGACAGAGCTTTAAACCCTGCAACCTTGCAAGTATGATTTCAAACAACATCTTAAAAGGCAGAAAACACCTTCAGATGTAAATGAGAACATGTTAGAAAGTCAGCTTCTCTGTGGAACTATCAATTTATGGAGGAAACTTTTAAAATCTTATAATAATCAAGTTCCACTCGAACTGAAAAACTACAAAAAAAAAATTTAAATAAATTGAATATCAATATATTATGTACACAAGAATAACTTTGATATTATAAAACTGAATTAAAATAAAATCTTGTATATGACCCGGGGAAGATGCGCTTACGGGCGACCTTGACTCAAGAGTCATATTGATTTATACCAACTTGGTGTTTATGCATACAATTTTATTTTCAAATGTTGAAGTTGCTCTTACTTTAACTGTTACATAACACATAGATCACCAGGGACGCTGAGCCTACAGTGAAGAATTCACCAAAGTTGAACTCTACGCAAACGTGAATATGCGAAATTGCTTCGCCACAAAGTGAATGTTTTCTCACCCCTTTGCTCGTAAAGAATGGAAGTGAAAGGGGGGCTACCGTACGATGCCTGTGATCAGGGTCCGAAATTAACACCCGCCAAGTGCCAAATGCGGCTGCTTCTGTCCTCTGCTCTCTGTGTCGGAGTTTGACACACACACACACACACACACACACACACACACACACAACAGCGCCATGCAGCAGCAAGATGCAGAGATGCAGAGATGCAGAGAAGAGGATTCACTCGTGGTGGAAAAATGCTGAACTGAACTGAATTTCTATCTGTTCGTATCTCTTATTGCTAAATCTCTGAAAAGTGGTGTTTTTTGTTTTATTTATTGAACTCTGGACTCTGTATTTCCGGTGAATGTTATTTGAACTTGCATTTGATTATCTTACACTTAACTCCCCAGATCCACTTAGTTTGAACCAATCTAACAGCATCCAGTCAAGTTCCAGGAGAAAACCATGAAGAACTAACGTTATGTCACTGAGCACCAGTTGGATCCAGTTACTCTGCTGTTAAAATGATGTTACAGTTGATGCAGAGCGTACAGTATATGGCTTTTTTAGGACTCGAGACCTGAGTTGGGACTTGAGTGCACAGACTTGAGACTTACTTGTGACATGCAAAACAATGACTTGGTCCCATCTCTGGTAGCCTTTACTCAGTGAAATGTTACCATGTCGGTGAATTTAAACTACTGCTTGCAATCCGAGGATATATATAGACACATGTACACATTACATGGGATTTTTTTTTTTTTTTATCGTGGTATTTTGTATCGAGAATCGTGGAAATCACTGGTATTGGTATCGACTACTAGATTTCTGGTATAATGAGATGTCTAATATGGTAAAGCATTCAAAAGATGGGAAGGGTTTTTAAATACAAGCAGGTGATAAAGTCACTGGAATAACTCTTAAAGATAAAGTAATGGATTTAAGGCTTTAAGTTCATACTGTATGTGTGTACACATGTTCAAAAATAGCTCAGTTCTTCAAACAAACACACACATGTACTAACAAAAACAGGAATGGTTACACATGATCACACACTGGTGAAAACAAAAACACAATGTTTAAAACAGAAAATGTATGAATTGTACCTCTGATAGCATATGTTTTTTTATATATGTGTGTGTGTGTGTGTGTGTTGCTATGGTTACTCACTGGCCGTCTTTGTAGGTTGGTTTGTAGTAGTAGACGGGAACAGCAGCCTCGTATTTACTCTTCATCAGCTCATTACCATTCTCAGCCATGAACTAACAAAACACACACACATGAACTGAGACTGTTGAAGGGTGAACGACACCTTGGCAAACCTTTATCTACTCAACAGGAGAACAAACCCAACAGGAATGCAATCTTTAGCGATGTTACAATAATAACGAATAAATCAGAGAGCTGAGATGATAAAATGCAACACATTCTGTTTAGATGAAGATGTGCAGAGCACCGACATCATTTATTATCTGGTTTCTGTGAAACCCCGGCACGGTTTCAAGGAACACTGAATACAAGAATGTGTTGTTCTAACATTAAATATATGATTGATGGGTACTTGATTTATTTCCCAATAAAGGCTTCAAAATGAAAAGTGGAAACTTTTTTCCTCTTGTGATGCCTCTTAATTTTAAGTGGTACCTTTTATAGTCCATAGTTTACTTTTCCATAATCACATCTGTAGTAAGATCAGTCATCCATCATTAATCGGTAATATCACGTAGCGTAGCAAATATGTGACTTTTATGAGGGAGGACATTTGATACGGTATCTAAAAAATTTGGAAACATTTTAGCTTTTTCATTTTTCTATCTCTCAGCACCCATTTCAAATGTTATCAGCCGACTGAAAGGACGTTATCAGCGGTTATCACCACCGTTACAACGCTTCAGACGGCCAAAACTGCACCTACCACGTTGTGAAAGTGAAACTTAACGTTGTGAACTGGAACAAAACAACTTTAGGTTTAGGAAAAAATAGTGGTTTGGGTTACAATAAGTATGTTACTAACTATGTACACAAATACTTAAGCTGAGCTGAGAGTGGCAGGTGGTTGTTGTGGAAGCAAATTGTTCATCAACCAGCTTTTTCAAATTATCCCCTCAGTTTCATACCGTGAGCTCAACCTTCCAACCCAGAGAAATGTTACTTAAAAGAACAGAAAAGAAAGGTCTTAGTCATTGAAACTCCTGTTTATCCTTTGACTGAATTACAGATGGATCAGATTTTGTTAATAAATAACAAATCAACACAAAAACAAGCAAGTACAGATCACAGAGCATTGAGCAGCTGTCTCACCTCGACCTCGTGGTCCTCCCAGTGGGAGAGGCTCAGGGACTTGACCTTGCTGATGTCGGGGAAGTTGCGGTGGATCCCGGAGCAGTCCAGGCAGATGAACACCCCCAGGGAGCAGGAGCCCCACCCGGGGTCTGCACAGAGGAACACATATAGTTTTAGTGTATGGGGATGGATACGAGAAGAGTGTGGTGGGGATGGAGAGAGAAATGGATGAAGAGCGATGGGTGGTTATATTTATCTTGTTAATAGAACAAGCTATAAATCCAGAGAGTCAAAAATACATACCTACCTGGATGTTTTGTAAGGCTAAAAATTAAGGCTGCAACTAATGATTGTTTATTTTATTTATTTTTACTGATTCTATCAATGAATCGATCACTCATTTTTTGATTAATTAATTAATTAATTAATCTTTTAGCCTAATAAATGCCCCAAAAATAGTGAAAACATCATAAGTTCTCAGACACCAAGGAACAATCCGAAAATAAATATGACATCTTTATTAAATATAATATCAGACTTATATATTATATATAATATTTAGAGAAAAAAACAAAAGTCATAAATGAATGAAAAACATTTATAAAGTCAGAAATTTACGAGACAAAACTCACAAATTTGCAAGATTATACAGTCAGAAATTTATGAGAAAAAAACTTGGATATTCTCTGAGATTAAAGTAGCAAATTAACGAGAAAAAACTCACAAATTTGTGAAATGATATAGTCGTACATTAACGAGACATCTTAAAACATGATTACTAATTATTTGATAATCAGAATTGTTGTTGATACATTTTCTGGCAATAGACTGATCAATCAAAGGAATAGGAACAATTTCTCTGTGAATACACAAACTTAATTTAAAACAATGATACATAAGAGGAGTCTTATGAGAGCAAAACGCATACTGAACAAAGAGCCAATCAAATACGACAAAGAGACAAACAAAAGATAAAACCTTGAGACCATTAACAACCGATGGTGAGAGAGCTGTCCATCACAGCACAGTTACTTACACGCTACTACATTTTAAAGTGCCTAAATGCAGAGATGTGTATTTGGACTGTGGTCAGATCACTACTACAGAAATAAATCCTCCTTGATAACTAATATCCTCCTCGCTTCGACCACACCTGTCCTGTCTTTATCTTCCTGGGCACTCATCCTCCAGCCTGCCAGTAAACAGAGCTTTATTATCTTGTTCTTATCACGAGAGATCACAGAGGTCTGAGGAGGGAGGCCATGGCGTTCCAGAGAGATAGCCAGTCAACACAGACACACGCCAACTCGCCAGAAGTGACTCTCTTTTGTCTCCAATCATGAGGAACATGACATGAATGTGTAGTCAGCCTTCCTTGGGTAAACAAAGATTTAAAAAATGGAGAGATAAAGCCTTTTTTTACTTTGCAGCAGTGCTCAACTCCAGCCACATGATGCCTCAGGACCTGGATTCAGTGATTTACCATGAGGGCCTGCACTGCGACAAAGACAAAAACTACATAAATACAGTTTAAGACCAGAATCTGACTTTTCTGTGTCTGTTTTCTCTGCCTCTGAAATGTACAATTCCCCTGGAAACAACATGTTAAGTTTGCAGTAACTACAAAACTGGGATAAAATGTCCCCGAAGGGAAGTTGCAGCTAAAGCTGGAGAGCTTAGAGGTTAGCTTTAGCTCAGCTACAGCTAAATAGTGTTTTTTTTCTCTAGCAGTTATCTGTCCATCCATTTCTATGACCTAATTGTTGGTGATTCGACAGAACTAAATGAGTCAGCAGCTAAATCCAGTCACGATAGATACAAAAACAGCTAAACTGAAAGCAGAGAAGCAGTAATGTCATCTTTTGGTTCTACTGAAGTTCATGTGATTTAGTGTGGTTAAAGGTACTATGAGGAACTTTTAACTGCTTATGAAACAGTCTCAATGTGACATTGATGCCACTATATGACCCACATCAGTAAACAAGACCATCTGACTATTTCTATATAGTTATTCTTAATGTGTGTCATCGGGGCCACCGGGTCGCATTCTGCGCAAAATCAGACGAACTCATGCAAGGTCATCAGAGACTCCTTCAGATCAGACTCCAACAGCGACCGGCACGCCGCGGACAGACCCAGATCTGGCTTCGCTGTCACCTTCGACCTGCAGTCGGAGCTTCCGGTGGAAGGTGGAGAGCTCCGCAGCTCCTCCTCCGGCCAGGAGCAGAGCTTCGCCCTCGCTGCTCCGCCGGTCCCCGCTGGGAGCCGACACCAACACCACGCTGCTGGAGGCCCAGGCCGTATTACTGGGAAGGGAGGCACGGGAGAACCAGAACCAGGACTGAGTGGGGCAGACTGTCAGACCCTGCTGCAGTAAAATGAGAGGTTTTCTAAAGGGACTCTGGTGCTCGGGAACACTACCGCTTTTGTCCGTAGGGACCGCCAAAATCTACATGAAGTTAAAGTTCCTCGTAGTAGCTTTAAAGTTCCTGACACACCAAGCAGACGGTCGGTGAGCGTCTGTCAGTCTAGTTTTTGCGGTGTGTCCCGCACCGTCGGCTCTAGTTTGCCCGTTTTTCGTCCGTTTCGGCATGTTGAATCGGCGGCGGAGCTCGTTGGTGAGAGAAATGACTCTGATTGGCTGTTCGGCTTAAACGAATCAGTGCACGAGAAGAGAAACGGACGCGAGGAAAGCAAGCCAACGAGTAAAGTCAAGAGGACTCATTTTTCAT
Organism: Sebastes umbrosus; assembly: GCF_015220745.1. Taxonomy (NCBI): domain Eukaryota; kingdom Metazoa; phylum Chordata; class Actinopteri; order Perciformes; family Sebastidae; genus Sebastes; species Sebastes umbrosus. Next base: position 2,831,626 of record NC_051271.1, read on the forward strand.
CTTCATCTCATCTGATCATTCCAACAAACGGATATTTTCACAACAACATCTGGAATGAAGCCTGAAGGGGCATTTGGCCTACAATACCTTTTAGTTCGTCAGCGAGCCTGAAATCTTTAAACCCTTTAAACTTGAATCCACTTCTTCAGCTGACTGCTTTGCCTTTCTATAGTTCCTATAATGTGTGTAGCCTACCTACATGTTCTATGTGAGCATATAAAGGACCTCCTAGGGGACCTCCATAGCTGTGGTGGGGTGTGTACTGTACTGTAGGAGCCCTTCACTCTGCATGTGGAGACTTGTTGAACTCTGGAAGTTTCTTCTCTGCTTCACCTGCTGGTGTTACCTTCAAGTGCTGCAGGAAAACTCTGCTCTCTCAGTTCCTCTCTCACCTTGCCACACAGTTAATGTCAGAATAACAAATAAAATGCACAAAAAAGTTGCATCTGGCACATTTAGTGTTAATGTTAAATAAGTACTTTGTCCTGGAATGGTTGGATGAACATGATGTGTTTTAATGATTATTGGCTACCTTTACCTGTTGGCTCAGGTAACTCCGCACCTCCTGCACTGCACGTCACATCTCAGCAACATTAGTTTCACTTCCTCGTTCAGAACATAATTTAACAGCTAATTAAAGACTCTTCTTACCAGGTGCGCCGCAGTCTGCGCAAGCCTCATTCCCAGGGTTCTGCAGGATCTTCTGCAGAGCTCGAGTTGCTCTCTCATTTACCGTCATGTCAAGATTTCAGATTCCTCCGCTTTCACACAGAGAGAGAGAGGGAGGGAGGCAGGTAAAGGTGTGTCTGTCTCCTCGGCCTCGACTCCCCCACTAGAGTCCTACTCTGGGGGGCAAGTCCGCACAGGTATGATCCCTCCGCGCCGCCAGGTGAGACCAGGTGAGGTGTGCCTCCGCTTGAAGAAGGAGAATCAAATCAAGGCCTCTTCACAAAGTTTTCCACATAAACGTCCGATCTCTCTTCTCTTCTTCACTGCGGTCCTGTAAGAGTTTGCAGAGCTGACAGCCTTCAGGTAGGAGGCTGGAGGCTGGAGAGGCTGAGTCCTGCTGCACAAAGTCTGGAGCCAAATCACTGCAACGAGCCCGGAGGAGGAGGCTGCGCGTGTGTGTGTGTGTGTGTGTGTGTGTGTGGGGAGTGAAACCACTACAGTAGGCTACACACTGACTAGGAAGTGACATGCAGAGGTTGTTCAAACTTGCTTTTCCGCATAATTCGATGTTAGGTAGCTGTGCTGCACATCTCTCCGGTGCCAGGTGTGCAGCAGCAGCAGCAGCAGCATGCTGGACATGTCACTGACTCACCTGTGAGAAGCATTTTGAAGAGGAGCTCGGTGATAAAGTAGATCTGTCACATTATTGAACTGACCTTTAGAAAAGGTGTGAGACTTTGATAATCACAGTTTCCTCATCTAGTTCCTACAAAGCTTCCCTAAAATTAATCACATTCTTTTTATCTGTTCTAAATGTACCTTAAAGGGAGATTTGTCAAGTATTTAATACTCTTATCAACATGGGAGTGATGCTTGCTTTATGCAAATGTATGTCTATATTCATTATTGTGAATTAACAACACAAAACAATGACAAATATTGTCCAGAAACCCTCACAGGTACTGCATTTAGCATAAAACAATATGCTCCAATCATAACATGGCAAACTGCAGCTCAACAGGCAACAACAGCTGTCAGTGTGTCAGTGTGCTGACTTGACTATGACTTGCCCCAAACTGCATGTGATTATCATAAAGTGGGCATGTCTGTAAAGAGGAGACTCGTTGGTACCCATAGAACCCATTTTCATTCACATATCTGGAGGTCAAGGTCAAGGGAAGTCCTTTGAAAATGGCCATGACAGTTTTTTCCTCGCCAAAATTTAGCGCAGGTTTGGAGCATTATTTAACCTCCTTCACGACAAGCTAGTCTGACATGGTTGGTACCGATGGATTCATCAGTTTTTTCTAGTTTTCATATGATGCCAGTATCTTCACTCTTCTCTCTTCCAACTGAGCCCGCTACAACCTCTGAAAGATCTATTGCATTAATGCGTAAAAGAAATTATTGGCGTTAAAACATCACATTGACAGCCCTAGAATTAATACAATACGTTTGGGTTAATTGACATTGAATGTTTAATTTCTGTAGGATTTAATGAAGGAAGTAAAAACAACAGGGTGTGGTTGACTTTAACATTTCTGAAAAGGCACACAGAGTGGCCACATTTCAACATCTTATGAGTCAGTCTGCTGTAGTGTAATTATTCATCACTACAAAGGAAACAACCAGCAGTGAAAACACATGCCTTTAGGTTACATGTGGTGTCTGTGGGTAATTACAGTATGTCCAGATCACGTCAATTAAATATCAACTACTTTGCATGTAATGCATTTAATACAAGTTTTAAGTACAAGTGCCTCAACATGTGTTGTGTTGATGTGTTGGCTGATCATAAACCATATAGCGTGCTTTAACATAACAACGCCCCTCTGCACACAGCCAGGTCCTTCATGAAATGGTTCTTCCTGTTTGATGCGTATGTAAAGATGGACAACATGACAGCTTCCCAAAAGTGATTCTAAAACATCTGGATCACCCCCTGGTGGCTGGCTGGCTGCAGTATAGGTCATACATCCCTCAATGTTAGCGGATGGGACATGGGTCAAACTAAAAAGTCAAAGTACACGTCCAAAGATGGTTTCTGTGATTAATTGCGATTCATTATTGACAGCCTTAATTCAGATTAGATTTTTTTTTTTTTAATCCAGTGGATTACATTACTAATTTCAATAATTGCCATGCAATTTGTATTCAGTAACAGACTACATTTCAAAATAATCTAACCCTAACCCTGGTGACCGACCTCACTAATGCTCTTTTGGCTGAAATATAAGAGTCAGTTTTTGGTATCTACTTTTAAATATCTAGGATTCTTAATTGATGACCACTTGTCTTTTAAGGAGCACATTCAGTATGTTGTAAAAAAGCTGAAGCTCTTATTAGGATTTCATTACAGAAACAAGTCTTGCTTTTCTTTTTGTGTGAAACAGAAACTGGTGGAATCGACCTTTTTGCCTGTTATTGACTATGGAGATGTGTTGTATATGAATGCTTCTGCTCATTGTCTTCGCATGCTGGATAGCATGTACTACGGGTCACTGAGATTCACTACAAACTGTCGTTCTTTGACTCACCATTGTGTACTCTACTCTAAAGTGAATTGGTCATCCTTATGTGTCATTGGTACGTGTTTGTGTACAAAAGCATTCTGGGTATAATTCCTTCTTACTTGTCTTCTCTTTTAAAAAGGAAAACTGGAAGTCATAATCTTTGTTCTATGGACATTTTGCAATTTATTGTTCCCAAAGTACGGACTGAATTGGGAAAGAAAGCTTTTAGGTTTTCGGCACCTACTGCTGGGAATAATTTACAATCTGATCTTCAACTTCAAAACTTAGTTTCCTTGGATGAGTTTAAAGCTCTGGTGAAATGGCTGCAGTCCAGGTTGTCTGTGTGCAAGTGTTTTGTATGAGCAAGTTTTATAATGTTGTTAATTTACGTGTTCTCTGTTACTTTTACTATAACTGTCTTGCTGCTGTCTTGGCCAGGTCTCCCTTGTAAAAGAGATCTTTGATCTCAATAGGACTAACCTGGTTAAATAAAGTAAAGATAGATAAATAAAAACACATTGTTTTTTCCAATCCCATATCGGTGTATTGTTAGGCTTACTTTTAGCTATGTAGTGTATGTTTTCTTTGTTCAACATTAATCTGAAAGCAGTATAAGGGTGCAAAAAGTACAACATTTCTCTCTGAATTGTTGTGGAATAGAAGTATAGAGTAAAATTGAGTGTTAAAAGCACTGCATCCCTGACAGTCTGCTGCTTGTTGTAGCTCCATGTTTGGTCAGTAGGTGGCAACAGTTCACCACTTTTCTGCCTGTTATGAAGCGTGAAGTTGTGTGTGGTGCAGGTGTGGCTGTCAGTGCTGTATCGTAAGATATAAATATTAATATATCAGTCTTTTAACCAAATATCACTCCCCTATTCCCTTCACGCCCCACAAAGACTGTAAGATATTCAGGCTGGTGGGAAGAAGGTTCACTTTATCCTGATATCACTAATACTAATAATAATGAGCAGCTCAGCGGTCTTCCCATTTCAAAGAAAATTATATTCTGTGGGAAATATAATAAAAATCATTCTCTCTTTGAAGTAAACTCTCCTCGTGCTTGAACATCCACTACCCCAATTTGATCGCCTAAGTGAGACAGATGGCAGTCAGGCTGATTTGACAGTCGGCGAGCAAACTGGTGGTTTGATGTTATTTTGCAGTATATGCCGGATTTCCCCGGTGACGGCGAAAGGCTAATGTCCCGTTACCGAGCTCATTTGTCAACACCAATCCAGCAGACAGTGGCTCATCTATTCTCTCCCACCCCCTGGTCCTTAAATCTCTCTTATCTCTCTCTGACAATGACAGAGTTGGATAGGAACAACTGTCAAGCCGTGGCTTGGTCACACCTAATTGATTGGGGTTAAAAGTCTGAGTGTTTGTTTTAGAGACAGAGGACGAGAGAGAGTCTGGATGTGTTGCATAATAGAATCATTTTAAAAGGACACAAGCAAACTAATTCTCTCTCCATCCATCCATCCATTATCTGTTACCGCTTATCCTATTCAGGGTCGTGGAGGGGGCTGGAGCCGATCCCAGCTGACATTGGGCGAAGGCGGTGTGCACCCTGGAGAGGTCGCCAGACTATCACAGGGCTGACACATAGAGACAGACAACAAGTCACGCTCACATTATTCACACCTACGGGACAATTTAGAGTCAACAACGAACCTGCATATCTTTGGTCTGTGATAGGAAGCCGGAGAACCCGGAGAAAACCCACGCTAACATGGGGAGAACATGCAAACTCCTCCCAGAAGGTCCCCAAACCAGATTGGAACCTGCGACTTTATATTGTTTACACATATAAAAAAGGTTGATATTACATAAATAACAACAAATGTGAAGGAGAGGCTCGATCAGGGCGCTCAATCGATTGAAAAAAAAGAGAATGCAATATTAAAAAAGATGGTAAAGAGAGAAAGAAGAAGAAGAAAGAAAAAGATAAGATTACAGACATTAGCAGACACCCATATATACAAGTAGACAAAGTGATGAAGTAGAATTAAGATTTTCATTATTATATTATCAGTAAAAAGTAGGGCTGTCAAAGTTAACACGATAACGCAAATTTGTTTTAACGCCACTAATTTCTTTAACACATTCATTTACAGAGATAATCCATAAGTTTTCCTTATGGATTATCTCTGTAAATGAATCAATTAAATTGATTAAAATATTCAATCGCGATTGATCGCATGATTGTCCATAGTTAATCGCAATTTATCGCAAATTAATCACACGTTTTATCTTTTGAAAATGTACCTTAAAGGGAGATATGTTAAGTATTTAATACTCTTATCAACATGGGAGTGGACAAATATGCTGCTTTATGTATATATTTATTATTGCAAATTAACAACACAAAACAATGACAGATATTGTCCAGAAACCCTCACAGGTACTGCATTTAGCATAAAACAATATGCTCCAATCATAACATGGCAAACTAACAGTTTTTATCTCCCCAACGTTGGGGAGATAAAAACAAACTGTTACCGGCTTTCGTAAATTGTTCTGGTGCCAACTTTAAAACATGGGATGGCAGAGCGTTCCATGAACCTCGGTAAATTAAACCAAACTGTAACTGAGATGTTCGACTCACATCGAGGTCTGAGTTTGGAGTTATTTCGAGTCGAATAATTGTGACTTATTGATTGTTGAGGGAAGGTTCCTGTTCAAAGAGCTGCACACAAATAAAGCGATCTGAAGTTGGTTAACTTGACAAAATGACTCTTTACATCCAATCTTTAGCACAATTACAGTCATATCAACTGAGTTTTTACCACACAATATATGGTTGTGTAACCTCCCTTATTTGTAGCAACAGTTTAGAGCTAAAGGTGCACACTGTCTCTCTCTCTGTGATGATTTATATGCACGCGGTTGGTGGCATTTTGAAGCTGGCTGTGTATGACAGGGACTAAATGGCAGCAAGTCCAGGTCATTAGTATGTGTCTTGCTGGGCGCTTCTGACATATCATGCCCTGTCTGTGGCCCTGCCTTTGAGTCTGGACTCTCAGTCTGATCTGTGATATAAAGCCATAAATTAGGCTACAGGAGTCGCCCAACAAAGTGTAAATCAATCCTCTGAACTGGATGCTAAATGTTTTGACGACCTTTCAATTTGAATGAATTGTTTAGTTCTGACGTCAAGACTCAAAAAGAGAATGGTGTCGGGTGGGAAATGCTACCGACTGGGGGGATGAACTGGGAGTAATCAGGAGCTTGCACCATCAAGCAGAAAGTGTATGAACAGACATCAAGGGCAAAGACGGGAATAAAAGCACATCAAACAGGCTTTGAAAACCTGCAGTTACCCCGACCTGGCCGTCATTAAAGCACATGCCTGTTGCTGGATATACTAGCAGAGTATAATACGTTACAATATGGTGCAATCCAGTACAACACAAACTATATGCAGCCTTTTAGTTTTGGGATGTTTGATCCCACACAAGCTGCAGCTGTGCAGGTCCTGCTGTTCACTTAACATATTTATAAGTGTACATATAAACACAGATTAAGGATATTAGGACTAAAATCAGAATATGCATGACATTTAAATTACTGAGGCATGTATAGATAGGCCTTTTTCTTTAAGGGACCCCCTTTTCTATCATTGAGTAAACTGACGACCCCTGACTAGGTGACATTTTGTGGATATTTCATGTTATATTCGATGCATAACAATAACGGCACAGAACAACTGATAAACCGTACAATTAACCCAAATAGTGAACTCAGTATAACTGCAGGAAGTTTGTGTAAAACGAGCGATTTGATCAGATTATTTCTTGTGAATATTGCATCAGAGATGAGTTTTCCTGATATTTTTATTAACTTTTAATACAAATCTCTGTAATATGTATTTTTATATACTGAATAGGCTTCTTTTTTGACAGTTCTTTCTTCTCCCTGATGCTTGGCCATTGTTCTATCAGCTCTTTGGTTGTTTTAACTGCGTACTGTTCTAGGCTGTGTAGCAGAGAGGGAAGACTGTGAGTATAACTTATGTTCAGGCCTTCACCGTGCATTTATCCTGTTTATATCTTAATATTTTAGCAACATATGTGACAAACCGGGCTTTCAACTAACTCCAATGTAAACCCACCACGGCATTATTTAACAATCGGAGCAACTGACGAAGTACTATTAGCGTGAGAGTCCGTTCAGGTCAAACAATCACAAGACAGAAAATGGAAGTTTATTTTGAAAGGACACTATGCATGTAACGAGCGTATGTTGACACGCCGTCTCCGGTCCGTCCAAAAGTAACTCAAGAGGGGTAGGCTACCCTGTGCATCGGTTTCCGATGCCGAGACTGACCAAGCGGCGGTATTAGACGATTTGGGAGTGAGAATGTGTTGCTTATTCAGCGTTCGGTTGTACTTAGATCCACGCTTTCGTGTCACTTCTGGTTGCAAAAGACCAAGATGGTGACGGCCAAAAAGGAAGATGGCGACGAGCAAAATGCCGAACTCAGGGGTTCAAAACTGTAGTCCACAAACCAACGGGTGACGTCACGGTTACTACGTCAACTTCTCCTACAGTCTTTGGTTGAGAGACGGAAATTTGTGTTTACTACTGTATTTTGTATTTTTGTAAAATGAAAAGAGGTTTAGAGACAAAAAGGACCATAAAGGAGACACAAAGGTGAAGATACAAACAGATATATTAAAGACAGAGTAGACTAATAGGAAATGAAAAAGAAGGAAGGAGACAGCCTAAGAAAGGAGGAGAGAGAGAGGGTGAGAAAAAGAGAGACACATCCTGAGTAAAGGACAGAAACAGACGGAGAGGAGGAGAGAGGACCAGATTGAGACAGAGAATAGGAAACAGGGAGACAAGAGAGGAGAGAAAGAAAGCGGAAGAGAGCATATTACTGGTGGCAGATTCTGTCATGGAGTTAATGGGGTTTTGCCACTTCCTATCATCCCAGTGCCTTTTGAACCGTGGCCTTTGCATACAGAAAGATCATTAACTCTCAGCTCTGCCTCCTCCAGGGGCCTCGTCTCCTCTTTGTCTGCGGGACGACTTGTCAGCAAAAAGCCTGGTGTCTGACTCCCCTGCCTCCATTTAAATCTGCACTGCATACTTTATGGAACAACACAACAGCATTAGCAGCCTAAATCACAAATTAGAGGCTCTAACGCAGAAGACAGAGCCATCATTTCCTCTAATTGAGACGCTGTAGAGTGTCTCTATTTACCTTCATTGAAATTCAGCTGTTGGATATGCAAACGATGCTGGGTATTATCATGGAAACTTGACTCTAAAGTATACTAAATGTTAGTATGCTACAGCACACCAAAGTGTACTAGCACGCAGACTATTAATTAGTATACTTAAAGAATGTTAAAACGGAACAACTATTTTTTAACTTATTATACTTTATTATAACAGCTCAACTTTAAGTGGGTTTAGTGTACTTTACTGTACTAAAATGGGACTATTTTAAGTATACTTGGGTACATTATAAATATACTACTGCATATGCATTTCATACATGCTGTAAAGTGAAATTAAAATACATTTTACGAGTACTACAATAGCATTACAATTTCACTTTGAGCATATTTGAAATGTACTAGTAATAGACAATTAATATATTTATACTAGCATACTCCAATATACTCTGCTATACATTGAAATATGTTACAAATGTACTTGCAGAATCTAATGTATGTTATTTGAAATGTTACAAATGTATTGCAGAATTAATTTATGTTATTTCAAATGTGTATTAAGTGCACTACTGCAAGGCAAAACCATGTTTTAAGTCCTACTTTCTAACTACTATTAGTTTATTTACAGAAAATAATATATTAAGTTTACTTGTTTTTCATATTGCAAATAAACTTATACGATACATTTTTAAGGGTGTTAAAAATACATTTGAATAATGCCATCACTAGCTATGAAAAATAACAATTTTCACTGAACACTGTATGTCTAAGGCTTTTAATTGTGCAAGATGTTGTCTTTTAACAAATCAATGAATACAAATGTATAAAAAGCAGAACCGCACTGGGAACCATCAGATTATTACTGTTAAATGCAACTGGCAAGCATAGAATTCTTTACAAAATATATGTTCAAGGAATCCATAGTTTCATGACTTTACATGACCTGATGTCTGACCTCAGTTCGCATCGGAAAGTCCAGTAGTTACCTCATTACCGCTTTCACCTATGTACCTTCACCGATTCACCTATGTATCGCGATTTTTTAATTTTTTTTCAACGCCAGAATCAATATATTTGCTTCATTTGAGTCTATGTGGAGGTAGAAGGAAGTTACCGCTTTTATTGTTGTAGTCTGAGTAATGTGACGTCATATCCGTTCCGTATCCGTCAACCAAAACTAACCGCAAGTGGTCGCAACAAGCCGAAAAGACAAAGTAGAAAACAACTGAGCGTCCGCGTGGATACGACCTGCACCCTCACATGTTAAATCCAGCGTGGTAAACACTACACATCCAGTAAAGGATGGAAACACTTTGGGTTTCAGACATTGACAGGAAAAGCAGAGCTAGACATCACAGCTAAAGCTGCATGATAACTCTGTCACGGACAGGAAACGTTATCGTATCGCGGTAACGTTGCGGTCGAGCCGGCCGTCGCTCTCATCTTCGTGGTCAAATGGGCCGACGCTACAACTGTAGAGCACCCAGATACTGACATGTTAAATGCATTCAAACGGCCCCGATGGAGCTGACCATGGATGGATAAAGAGAACGGAGCTGACGGGAGAGCTAGAGACCACCTTGGAGAAGTTAGAGGAAGTAGACACGTGGGACTACGTCCGGTTTTCAAAATAAGGTGTTAACAAAGGGAACTGTATATACAAAATACATCTATGGAAATAAGATTGATTGGATTATATTCCCCAGAAGTATAATACATTACATGTCCCTTATAAATTAAAAAGAACATACCACTAATTTGTGAGGGACATGTCTTTATTCTTTGATTTTTGGGTTGCTGGGAAAAAAATAAATAAATAATGCCTGACAATGACTGATATATTTGACTTCAGGACATCTCTGAGTACATACATGCTGAAAATCAAACACTCTTACTGTATTAATTTAGATATTTTCCAAAGTAAAAGTCTTTAGAAGTGTATGATTAAACTTTTTCCCCATGGTCCAGTGTTAAAAAGTTAACAAAAATTGCAATATCGAATCGCAATACATATCGAATCGGCACCCAAATATCGTGATAGTATCAATCAGGAGATAGGTGAATCTAAGGAACACATGGAGATAATAAGGTAGATATCACCCTTTTGGGTAGTTTTTTACACAGTTGAACAGATCCATAAACAGGAACTGCAACCACCTCACATCTGCATTAAAACAGGTGAAGAAGTTAAGTGCCTTGCTCAGGGGCAAACACACAGCTGCTCCTGGGGAGGTTAAGGTCTTGATCATTTTAAACTGCAGCATGCCTGATGTTATAAGCAGCTACTGTTGCAATAAGCTCTGGGTCACGGACTGAAGCCCAAAGGTGTTTATGCTGAGCGCAGCGGGGCCGGGACAGGGATGAGCAGGTGGGATACCTGCTGGGTAATCAGGAGGATAAATCCTCAGTCAGGCGGTGGAGAGATGAATGAGGCGGAGAAGGAGGGCCAGAGCCAGAGGGAGGTCACTGTCATACATCCCCTCCCTTCACCTCTCCTCCTCTATTGCAGCAGATTTACTTCACCCTGCGGCGCACTGGGCCTCAACACGACTCACACAGGTTGATTCAAGATGTGTGAGTGTGATTGAACACAAGGAGGAGAAAAGGGAAAGTAACTTCCCTGTCCTCTTATCTAAGCTTGAAATTGATTCAAAAGACAGCTTTCATGCTTACACAATTAAACGCCTCGCCTCGAGTCAGACAGGAGGAGAATTAGACACAACAAATAATGCCGGGTAGCTGATTTTGGGCCCGATTCTCCCTCCTGATGATCGTCAGCAAAGCCCTGATTGGTTGATGGTTCTAAAGATTATCTTTCCAGATGTTCCTGTGGTGCGAGGTATGTTAAGACTGCACTGATTTCAAATTGCAAAAATAAACATGTTCACGATAGGATATCCTGTTGTGTGTGTCGGGAACCCGGAGGACAGCCGATGATGCAGTCACGTGGGAAAGAACAACAGCCATTTGAGAACCAAGCTGACTGAAGAAGGAAGGACAACCGCCGTCATGGCGGCCGCAGCTAATGCTAAACGTGAAGCATAAAGTAGCAGTAAGATGGAGCTCAGAAATGGAGGACCAACTTGTTGATTTGTGGCAAAAACGTGTTTATTTAACGTGTCTCCATGACATCATCTATCCATTCATCGTCTATTTTCAGTACAATGTAAAAACTAACATCTCTAACTCTTCCTGCCCGTCGTCCGCCATGTTTGTTTACACTAAAGTCACGTTTGATCGCAAGAAATTAAGCGCGATTTTCATTTTTGATGAATGAATGTGTTAGTGTGTGGTGTGCTGTTTTGGTCAAATCGTTGCTCTCCACACACTATAGGAACAAACTGGTTAAACATGTCGTTATGTGTATCTGTTAAGATTTGAAAAAGGCCCTGACACACCAAGCCGACGGTTGGGCGTTACACAGTTTGGGGCCGTTGGTGAGCGTCCGTTGGCCTAGTTTTTTGCGATGTGTCCCGCACCGTCGGCTCTAGTCTGAGTTGAATCGGCGGCGCTGCCCGTCGGTGAGAGAAATCACTCTGATTGGCTGTTCTGCTTAAACAAATCAGTGCACGAGAAGAGAAACGGACGGGAGGAAAGCAAGCCAACGAGTAAAGTCAACAGGACACACACAGAAGGCTCTTCTCATTTTTCATCTTCATCTCATCTGATCATTCCAACACACGGATATTTTCACAATGAGAAGTGTTGAGTGAGAGCGGTGTGAAAATGGTCGACAGACGCCGCTTTGTTTCAGGTACGTATCATAACAACGGCTTGTATATCCGTCCTCCGTCTTCCTGTTTCCCTTTTTGAATGGCGAATACAGACTACCGCCACCTGCTGGTGTGGAGAGTTATTTCATCTCACGCAGGCGCAGAACGTACGTGCTAACTGGCAGTCGGCTGTAGGCTTTGTGGTGTGTTCAAGTGCAACTTGTCGGCAAAGACAAAGGAGACGTGAGGTGACGCAAAAGTTGGCCTTCATCACCTCTAGTTCTTTGATGTCGGCTTGTTGTGTCTGGGCCTTAAAATGCTGCTAATGCAAACCCAACATTTCCCACTGCTGCTGCTTCCATTAAGAGCATTCAAAACATGGTTGGCTTTTATTGTGAAGCCGCCACAGGAAACGCAGATCATTTACAAAAATCACTACATTTTTTGCACTTCACTTCCCTCCCCTCCTTCTCCTCGCAGAGCAGATTTATTAACTTCACATTCACAATTACAGGACAGCTCATGGCCTCATGGCCTCATGGCCTCATGAGTCGTTTCCTGCCGTCACACCTGACACGACTGCCCTCCCAGGTGCTGACACGAGACAGAGCCCTCACACTGTGTGGAGCTGACACTGACATATGGCCTCCTGTGAGGAACCTTCCTCAGCCTGAGAAAAGGGAGAGTCTCTGCTGCCGCCGCTGGAACAGACATCACAGTCTTCCTCCCCTTCCCAGGACTTAATCTATCCAGCCTTAACCTTGACTTTCATGTGCGCTGCAGGGGCTTGTAGCGTACATCATGTTCCTATTTGGTTCATTAATCATTACTACGTGACAACACCATCAGGATATTCCTCATCTGGCCTACATACTCGAGCAAACAACGCTGGATAAATAGTCTCCTGTGATCTATCTCCACCATCCTGATCGCCATGCAGGTACATACAACCAACAAGCGAGCTCGCCAACGCCTCCATAAATAGAAGACATGTGTTATTTCAACACGGCTTAAGCATGTAATCCGTGTGTCGTGCCCTTCTGCATGCACTCCATCAACATGAAATGATCAATGATACGAGGTGGTGTTTGCAAAGAGGAAAGCGTGTAAACAGAAGGAGGGAATACATGAAGCAGGAAAGCCTGTATGGATGAGAGGTGAGGAGGGCGGTCCGTTAAGGATGGATCCACAAGGATGCTCTTATCTGCCTCTGCTGTTGCGGAGGAGATGAATATGGATCTGTGCGTACTGCACTCGCTGTCATTTATCAAGTTGGGATTGTTGCATCTTTGTCTGTATTCTCCATCCGAATTTCATTTCTCATAATAGACAGAAGGAATACGTGTCCTTACTTTCATTTTAACATAGTGACAACCTCATTTTCTAGTTCTATGTGCACAATGTAGAATGTGTAAGTTTGTCTTTATCAGGAAAATCACTGAGGTGGCTGAAGTTTCTCCTGGAAAAAAGGTGTGGGGGCAAAACAACCAAGACTTTCTGTCTGGCTCAAGGCCCAGACACACCAACCCGACATTAAGGAACAGCAAAGAAAGGGTTGCGTCGCCTCACGTCGGCCAAAAAGTGGCAAAAGAACACACCGCAAAGACTACAGTCGACGGCCAGTTAGCCTAGTCTGTATTTGTCATTCAAAAAGGTAAAACCAGGAAGACCGAGGACGGCAGATATACAAGCCGTTGTTATGATACGTACATGAAACAAAGCGGCGTTTGCCGATCGTTTTCCCACCACTCTCACTCAGCACTCACCACTTAGCTTCATTCCGGATGGCCATGTTGTTGTGAGAATATCCGTGAACACCGCAACGCGTGAGAGATGCAGCGGTTCAGTGTGGCACGGGCGTCAGATATAAAACCACTTTTACTAAGCAGCCAGAGGCCGCGGGGTCAAGAGAGGAGTGTCTGTATCTAATCTAACCTTATAACCTCATAACAGGTGCCGTAGCGTCGGGCGCTATTATCTGTGTGTTATCTATGACACAGACACTGATGTGCAATTCAAGGCCACTTTTTTCTAACCTTTCCTGCACAATGCTCTTATTGTTATCACCAGCCATTATACACACACACATTATACTGTATGTAGTGATAATGAGTAGCGTCATTATATGTTATATACTGTTTATAATATGTTGGGAACTCCAGCGATTTAGTATTGGACTTTTATAAAGTTGGGGGACTCAGAAGAGACAGATTTAAAAAAAAAAAAAAAAAGGATGGTTTAACAGATGCAGCAGAGGCCAGAATATCCTGACGTTTAGTCCCTAGTATGGGAATACTAATTGATTTAAGTAAATCCAGCTTTAACGCCATGTGTGGAAGCACATTATTTTAACCAACAATTTTTTTCTGTGTAATTTAAATCATTGTGTTGAGTTTCACAGGAAGGCAAAAGAAAAAAAAAACTTCTCACAGCATACAAATGCAGGCAGCCATTACAGCCTCCATAAAAGCTTCAAATACAGCATCAATTACCATTTTCCCAGCATCGCGGTCTAGAAGTGTGCAACTAAACGCTTCCCTTGATAAAAAAGGTGTTTTATTTAACCGGCCTTCCTACTGTGATCCTCTACAGTCCTAATCATCTATCCCATTGTCCTTCTCTTAACATTTTCTTCTCTGCTCCACTGCTTCTCATATTGCTGTTTTCTCCCCCTCCCACCTTCATCACGCTGTGAGCAGCAAATATTTACTGGATGTTAATTAAAAGCCACTCTAATGTGTGTTTGTGCATCCTTATTTTTCTATTTTGTAAGGACCAATTTAAAACCTCGTAGAGGCGTTTTGAGAGAGCGAGGTTAGTCGGCACTCTTTACAAATGGCTGTTAGAGAGTTAAGACCTGGTTTTAGGGTTAGTGATAGGAATTTAGTAGGGCTGTCAATCCATTCAAATATTTCATTGTGATTAATCACAGGTTTGTCCATAGTTAATCGCAATTTATCGCAAATTAATCGCACGTTTTATCTGTTGAAAATGTACCTTAAAGGGAGATTTGTGAAGTATTTAATACTCTTATCAACGTTGACAAATATGTTTACTTTATGCAAATAGATGTATATATTTATTATTATAAATCAATAAACAACACAAAACAATGACGAATATTGTCCATAAACCCTCACAGGTACTGCATTTAGCATAAAACATATGTTCAAATCATAACATGTCAACCTGCAGCCCAACAGACAACAACAGCTGTCAGTGTGTCAGTGTGCTGACTTGACTATGACTTGCCTCAAACTGCATGTGATTATCATAAAGTGGGCATGTCTGTAAAGGGGAGACTCGTGGGTACCCATAGAACCCATTTACATTCACTGATCTGAAGGTCAGAGGTCAAGGGACCCCTTTGAAAATGGCCACGGCAGTTTTTCCTCGCCGGAATGTAGCGTAAGTTTGGAGCGTTATTTAGCCTCCTTCGTTAGATTCATTAGGTTTTTCTAGTTTCATATGATGCCAGTATCTTTACTCTTTTCTCTTCCAACTGAGCCCGTTAACTTTCACAGCCCTAGTGTTTTGCTGTGATAGTTAAGGTTAGGGTTTCACCAAGAGAGTCCTCACAAGTGCGGAACAAATACAGATTTAAGAACACAAAAGTGTGTCTGCGTGCACGAACACAACAGCTGTGTGTTTATGTTTGGGCGTGCACAAGATATACAAGGATGAGTAGTTGGCGGTTATATTGGATGAGTGATGAATCTTTTATCTGTTCAATTTCATTGCAAGTGTCATTGTGTGTATGTCTGTGTGTGTGTGTGTGTGCGTGCGTGTGCGTGTGTGTGTGTGTGTGTTTGTGTGTTCTGTACACTGTACAGTTTGACATTTGGGCGTGGGAAAGGACGATCAAACTGCGCTCTGCTTGGGTAGCGACTGTTTCCTCCATCTACTGGCAGAATGTCTGTGAGTGTGTCCTGTACTGTATGTGTGTATTCCCAGACACACACGAGGCATTTTGAATGTTGTCCTTTATTATTATTTACCTGCCAGCGCTGAACTAATCTTCATCTACAGTTATCGATTACTCATCTGTTTACAGCATCCATCCACTATCTGTGACTGCTCTTCCTTTACAGTGGGGCTGCACGATATTGGAATAAACCTGACATTACAATAAATGCATCAATCTGATGCACTTTGACAGAAAAGTTAAGACG
Organism: Sebastes umbrosus; assembly: GCF_015220745.1. Lineage (NCBI taxonomy): Eukaryota > Metazoa > Chordata > Actinopteri > Perciformes > Sebastidae > Sebastes > Sebastes umbrosus. Next base: position 2,847,882 of record NC_051271.1, read on the forward strand.
CTAGATGTGTAAACAATTTTGTGTTCTAGAAAACAATTTTATCACAAACTAAATGGTGATGACAGCAAAAAAGTCACACCCACAAAGGCTGCCAACATTGTCGCAGACCCCTCGCTCTGACTCGACAGTCTGCCCTGGTTGAAAGTCGTGCCGGGAGCTCCGTCCTTCCCCGCATGGCCCCGGGAATTGAGGTCTGGGCTAGGCTTGGCGCGGTAGTCGGTGTTACCGGTGTTACACAGTGGTCGGGCACACACCGATTACACCGCCCCCACCATCGTTTTGCTTTTTTTACTGGAATAAAACCCATTTAGTTCATTTTCTCGTATCAGCGCCGTGTTATCAATAGATAGTCAGACGACAGACGCTAAAGCGAATGTGTCTGCTCCATACAGAGTCTCAGCTCAGAGTAGCAGGAGTCAGATTTCACACACGAGACGAGAGAGAGTTGACAGACAAGACGATGACGGAGGATTTGGTGTCGAAGCAAAAAGCAAAAGCACCTATTTGGCAATATTTCAGATTTAAATGTTATAAGGGAACCGTAACGTTAATGAGGTAATCGCCGTGAGGAGGACGGAGCGGCCACAGCCGGTGTGCGCTGTAGAGCAGCGCTGGGTGGAAACCTGCCGCTCCCGTGTGCCAAGCGTGTTGGAGAGCTAAGTGGCTGACGCAAAAACACAAATGTCCCTCTCTAGAGCCATCTGGAGCTGAGTGCTTAGAATGTGTGTACGTGGGAAGTGAGTGCTGAAGCGCGAGAGAGAGAGAGAGCGGCGGCAATCAAAGCGAGTAACGTTATCGACTCCGGCCCAAGCAGGAGAAGTTAACAGTTTGGTTTATCCGTTCTGGGCTACTGTAGAAACATGACGCCCTCCGTGGAGAGAGGACCTGCTCCCTATGTAGATATAAACAGCTCATTCTAAGGTCACAAAAACACAACAATTCTTATTATCAGGTGATTATACACTAAAGAAAACATAGTTATTAGTATTACATCCCATTTCTGCCAACAGATCTACCTAATTGTGAGACACAGGTCCTTTAAGGAATGTCTTTTTTTCTATGATTTTAAAACACATTTATGTACGTTTATTCTCGATGAACATCAGGGACAATAATATCCTCGGAAAATGTGAGTCACACTGAATCTAAAAATATGTTTGTGTGTTCAGATTTAACAGAGATATGACTCAGAGATTATTAGACGCTCAGAGCAACAGACGCAGTATAAAGAGCGAGAAAGTCCGCTAAGGGCAGGAGGGAGGGGCGGTGGAAGGACTTTTACTCAGGGAAACAGCGTTCGTGTCCAGTGTGAAACCAAAAGTTCAGTGACCTTTTACCTTTTACCGAGTAGTTTTGTTGCCTAAACCTAATCGCCACCGTATCACAACATTAACTATGACAAGTCACTCTCCCCCCACAAACACATACAAAAACAGACAATCTTAATACGGCTGGGGCCGTAACACCACCTCTCCATCAACGTTCATTATCTCTCTTTCAGGTTTTGGTGTGTACACATTTCTGTTTCTGTTTACAGAAAACGCTGCGAGTGTTTAATTGGGTAAATGCAAGAGTCTCTCTAATCAGCCTGAAGAGGAAATGAACAAAGCTGAGCGTTACAGTCTCCCTCCTTCTCCTCATAACGCTTTCCCATTTTTATACCTCATCATGTAGATAACAAGATTACAATGACGCTGTGGGAGGCGCTACTTTACATAAACTAAATAATTGCTTTGCTCCTGCCAGGTGCGTTTATCATCGCCGAGACCCCACCTCCCTCCCTCCCTCCCTCCCTCCACCGACGGAGCTTTCATTGCAGCAACAATAGCTTTCACTATTAATGACAGAGAGGGTTCACCACTACAGTGAGCACTTTCACCAAGCTTCAGTCTATTTTTACTGAAGCATGCATGTGTGAGTGAAGACCGGGAGGGACATATGGTGTACGTTATCATGCTTCCTTTTATAGAACTGAATGAATTAAGCTTTTAACTGCAGTGGGATCAATGTGTGTAAGAAAGTGAGGGAAAGAACGACAGTATATTATCATACTCCCACTTTTAGAGCAAAATTAACAATCTTACTTTACTGAATTGATCCCTTTTCTCTCGCTGTCTTTTTGCACGCTGTATGTGGGCATAGGGCTGGAGAGTGTGTGTGATTCCACTCCTCTATACAGTTCTGCAATGTTGTTTTAATGCACCCATTTTGAATGGTATCAGCTGATTGAATAGATGGGCGTTATCAGCGGTTATCACTTCCATTCTAATGCTTCAGACGGGCCAAACGGCCACCTCCACTTTGTGAATGTGAAACAAAACAACTTTAGTTTTTAGGCAACAAAACTACTTGATTAGGTTTAGGAGAAGGTCATGGTTTGGGTTAAAATAAGAACATAAGTTACATAATAGAAGTATGGTAAAATAGGACAGCGTTGACTTTAGGTTTCACACGGGACACAAAGGGGACTACCCATTGTTCGGACGGCCCATTGTCCGGCTCTGAAAATACACATTCTCTGTGCAACAACAGAAGCATGTGGCTAATTGTTATGCATAATTACATCATCGGACCTTCGTTGCCTTGAATGCCTGCGTTGGTTGGGTTGGTTAGGTTTAGGCATGAAGAGTGACATTAGTTTAAGTTTGCCATGGTAGGAAAACAAATATTGGGGCCAGGAAGGTCCAATGACGTCATTTTGCATAATAATTAGCCATGTGCTTCTGTTCGGGATAAGGGACATTTTTCGGACTATTGTGGCTTTGGAATAATGGGCCGTCGGAACAATGGCGTGGCGCCCACGAATATCGGTCTCCTGGGTGAAAGTCCCGTTTCTTTGACCCATCCGCCATCGGCCCCGACTGCCACCCGAAACGGGCTTTGTTGCTCTCCATACTACGTCACTCGACGTCCTCCTTTGCTCCCGTCATAATTACTACCGCCGCTGGAGGTCGGCGTCGTCATCTTGTATTTGTATCGCTGATCAACCATGTGAATAGATGCGGGTATTTAATGTGATATTAATGGCAAGAGACAACCACGTCAAATCTATAGAATGAAGAGAGAAATAAAGCATGAGGGAAAAAAAGGAAAGCTGAGATTGCGTCAGGAGTTTATTCTGATATGAACAGAGAGAAACGGAAAAGAGAGAAAACAGAGAGGGAGACAAAGTGAAACAAAAGAAAAGACAAAAGAAGAACATTTAGTTGTAATTAGGTTTGACTTGCTAACATGACATTCTGTGATTCAAGAAAACCTTGTCTTCTCTTTTATCTACATAAACTGTCACAAACACAACTTAACTCCCTTTGAAGTGGGTTAAGATGGCAGCTACCGCTGTGATGGTGTCAGCTGTGAAAGCCAAGGGCAGCAGATGAACTGAACTGCACTAACATCCAGGCACTTTAGATAAAAGTGTCCACCATTGGTAAAATATTAACCGTTATTGAAAATTAAACTGGCTAACGCCTGCTGTCGAGGCATCCGCCGGGATTAGCAATTTTCACACTGAGAGGCATAGCATTTTTTAAGAGGTTTATCTGAGTTATGTAATGTGGATGGAAAATTATTGCCCATAAACGTGACAGGGGAGATAGTGAGAGCCTCTGCATATATTTGCTCTGGAGAGGCTTTGGTCTGCGGCAAGCTGTGAGTTCTGAAATGAAGAGCAGAGGCGAATGTGAAGTGTGGGCCGAGGCTTAAACCCCACTTGATATGTTGCAAATGCATATATGGCAAAGGGGGAGGGTGGAGATTGGCGTTTTGAGTTTGATATATATGTGTATATATGTGCCACGTTGCATGTGTGGGTGTGTTTGTGTGTCTTTCCATTTATATTTTCATGAGGGAATGTTTTATTCTAAGGATACAAGGGAGAGGAAAATCCTAAGAGGACAGTTTGCCACCTTCACTTCTAAAGGGGGTGATTCAGCCATGCAGGTTTTTTATTCGTCAAGGTTTTGAAATATCTCTCTGAGATTTCAATCAAATACAGGAAGGGAATGGAATCTACCTGGTGGTGCTCAAAGCATTAACAAATTCCATCTGTAAAACCCAACAGGAAACTGTCAACTGTTTTCATACAGTTTATGTTATCTGTATAAATAAATAATTAAATATTCTGGACTTATTTTGTATTATTTGTGCAATAATTCAACTGTCATTAATACTGCATTTCAAGAAATATTCTTATTTATATCATTCTTGCATTTATATTTAACACATTTAATAGATCTCACTTCTCAGCATTTTGTATTTACTTATTTGCACTGTGGTTATATATTGCATTTCTTAATGCAAATATTTGTACATATTTCTTATATTCTCATTTCTTATTTTATTTTTATTACTTACTTATAAAAAATAATAAGTATAATAATATTTCTCGACATATATTGTGTTATATATTGTAGCATTATGTACATAATTTACATATTACATACTCCCTTATTTCTTTTTTCCTTACCTTTATTTATGTTTATATAAGAGCAACTGTAACTCCCCCGGGGATCAATAAAGTATTTCCGATTCTGATTTTGATAAAGTGAAAATTTCCGTATTTCAAGGTCAATTACTTATTTGTATATTAAATTGTAGATTAATTTTATCTGGATGTGAGACATGCAAAAGGGAAAGTGTTGTAATGTGTCCTCTGGAATTTTCTATCATCTGCCCTCTAGTTCTCCTCTGTGACTTCACCTTCTTTGGAGACCATCTGGTCCAATCACCGGCTCACTCAGCTGCATCTCATCAGCAATCAACCACAGCATATACAGCATGTATTATACTGTATATAGAGGCCAGTGGAGCCATAGAGAGACTGTGTGTGTTACTAAGTGACTGTAGGATTCCAGTAAAACCTGTAACCTTCCTGACAAAGTGATGGAGGAAACGCAGCTTTCTGAAGCAATTGAATTTAACAATTTTCATTATTTTAAAACCTATGAGACAGTCAACATGACCATTGGTGGAGCTTGTAAAGTGTCATCTTTGTTATAGAGCAACTTTGGTACTACTAATATTGCTGCCTTGCTGGCCACAGTATTGGTGTCTTTCAACTGGCAATACCAGAAGAGATCTAGGAATCCACCCATCCATTTCATCCATTACTTGCCATGCAGGACTATGAAATGGCAAAGGGGCCAGTGATGGAGGAAACTGACAAAATCTGATTGGCAGTTGGCGGTCGCTGACAGTAACAATTTGACAAGTTGACAATCTTATCCCCCCCGTCTGAACGTCATCTGAAATCCTGCCGTTGTCAAACCCATGAGTACCACAATCTGACAGCTTTTTTTATACTGCTGCCGTCCATCTACCTTTTCAAGAGAGAACATTTATTAAGAAGAACTAAAAAAATATTATGCTGTACGATACAAAAAAACACAACTACAAGCAAACTAACACGCAGGTAATAGCAAAGTGTCAGAGAACACAAAGTGTTCATACTGGGAAGTTGATTCACCTCAAAATAAATTATCCGCTGAGTTACAGACGTCTCTTTCCCAATGTAAGTCTATGGGAAAAAGTATTTTTGGGCCCAATGGCATCACGTGACGGACACGGAAGTTGTAGTACCGCCATTTGGCCACTAAGAAAGTTGGGATCGACGACCGGCGTTAGCATTGTGACACGTACAGACCTCTGCTGGCAAACTTTACCTGACTCTGAGCTTTCAAACCAATCTTTATTGACAACGGTCAACAGCCAGAACGGCCCACAGGAGCCTACCCTTCTATTATACTTGTACAGTGTGATCACTCAGGTCGTGGCTGACGATCGGACCGTACAATGTGAGCACATAAATCGTGAGCTTTGGCTTTACATGACAAACGATCTACTCGTACAGCAGGAGGAGGAAGTACATAACAACATTTCTAAAATCATATAGTGTATGCCCACCTTTACAGGTCACACAGACATCAGAATAAAATTGATGTATCTGACATATTTTCCATCTTGGAGCAGACCTAGGGACTGAGGTGACCTGTTGTCTGTGAGTCAATAAGCTGATATCACACAGAAGTAGGGGTGGTGGTGGATGTTGGTGGTGGTGGTGGTGGGGGGATGGCAGTGATGTCATGGTTCACTGCCCTGATTGGTACAGAGACAGACGCTGTCCACTCTCATCCAACAATACAATGTTCACTGGTCTGAGCACAAATCACAGCTGATTGAGCTCGGACCTCTTCCTCCATGTTAATGCCTTCCTCAGTATTCACCAGCCTGGTTAAGTCTCTCAGTGAAATCAATGCTCAATCAGTGGCGCTGTGCACCATCAGTTTGATCACATTTAGGTTAATAGATTCAAACGGTTGTTCAACATCACGAAATGAAACAGAACACATAAAATGCAGGAGCAGAGGAAATTAAATGATTATTGTCTTCAAGTGTGCATCAAATTCTGCTCTGACATGTAAGAATCAGGATGTGTGGGTACCGTAGACCGTTTATAAGACGTGGACGTAGTCATCGTGCAGGCTGGTCTCATACACTGTTCATAGCTACACCTACTAAAATGAAATGCACTGTCATTTGTGTACATATATCCCACAAAATCAATTTGTGTGTAATTTACGTAATCGCAAACCAGGAAATATAAATAGCGGCGAACGCTGCATAAAGATGAGGTCGGGGTGGATGGGTGGGTCCAAAAATACTGGACTTTCGCCCAGGAGACCGGCGTTGGTGTCCCGCGTGAAACCAGAAGTTGCCGTTTATTTATTTTTCATGTAACTTCCGTACTTAAGTAACACCACTTCCAGAATTATTTTAAGCCAAACCACCATCTTTTCCTAAACCTAACTAAGTAGTTTTGTTGCCCAAACCTAAGGAAGATGTTTCCTGTGAAGTTTACTTTGAAAAGACTGTATAATGAGCGGATATTGACACATGTTGCTGCTCATTCGTAGCAAAACGAACGAAAAAGGAGGAATAACTTTTTCTTAAGAAATCATATGAATACGTCATGAGAATACGTAGTCACCGTGACGTCACCCATTGGTTTGTGGACTGCTGTCTTGAAGCCTTGAGTTCAGTATTTTGGCCGTCATGATCTTGTTTTTTTTTGGAACCAGGAAGTGACACGAGAGTGTGGAGCTGAGCACAACCGAGCGCTGAATAAGACATTTTTAGGCGACCAAAATGTTAAAATTAACTTTCATGGGCTAAAAACACACTGTGAAAGGGTTCAAGTTCGAAAACACGGACAACTCCCAGACTGGACAACGCCGTGGTAGCGACCTGTCAATCACAAGGTAGCCCCGCCCGAAAGCATCCCCTGCTCTATGGTCTATTTGACTCTAAATGGGACCATAATTTACTAAATGATTATCATGCTGTATTGAAGAAGACTTGAAACTAGCGATTGAGACCATAAACTCATGTTTACAATGTTTACTGAGGGAATAAATCAAGAGAGAAGTAGGCTCATTTTCTCATAGACTTCTATACAATCAAACTTCTTTCTGCAACCAGAGGAGTCGCCCCCTGCTGGCTGTTAGAAAGAATGCAAGTTTAAGGCACTTCAGCATCGGCTTCACTTCTCAGACCCGGGGGTTGCCGCTTGGTGGGTACTCATCTCATCTCATCTTTTTATACATATTAGTGTTAAAACAGCTTTATCTCTCTCCAGTCAAACAATCCATACGTTATTATCCATACCTGTCCATCCACTCATTAATGTTGGGGGCTACAGTGTTGAGTCGAGGACTCTCTGTTGAGGGCTCCAGAGCTCTGGGTTAATCCTCTCTCTCTCTCCTCTTTCCTCACTCTCCACCGCGGCCAGCAGATGTTTGCTGTTAATTAACAAGCTGTGATGCGGCAGATGTAGAGGTCGAGAGCTTGATGGTGTTCACGTCTGCCATCTCACTGGGTGCCAAGTGAAAAACAAAAAAAAAAGGTAGAGGGCTCTGTGTGCTGGACCTGAGGGGTTAGTGCATGGTGGGAAATGCCTCTGGAGTGCGTCTGGAGAGGTCGAAGCAAAACACGGTGGCCAATTAACGGCTCAACAAGAGATAAACCTATTTGTTGCCCTCGCTGAATTTAATCTGTGACATGTCGGATGTGCGGATGAGGAAGGCCAACGGGCGAAGAAACGCAAATGCAAGGAAATAACCACTCGCATAAGCGCTGCTGAAGTTACACCAAAATGACACAGCTGTTGTTAAATAAAAGCGGCTCCAGAGATTTTTACTACATACAAGTATAAATGAGGCACACCGACCTGTTGTAGTCCTTTTATCTGATCCCTGATCAATTCAGTCACTGGATGGTCTCTAGCATTGATCTGTATGGGTGAGAGAGACGCATTAATGAGAGCTGAAACTTTTGTCTCGCTCAAAGTTCATGAATATGATTTATCCATCCGTGCATGTAGCCCCGGGAAAACCAAGACGCATTGCAATTAGATTTGGGATCTGGCCGACGGAGACACATTTGTGTGGTAAGTTTGCCTCTGAATTTTATCAGCATACAAGTCACCTGAAGCGTAAATGGGCCGATAGTTTAGACCCAGGGCTGATTGTAACAGTTATATTGTGACCCAATCCCATGGTAAGGCGTATAAATAGCACAACATTTCTATGTGTCATGATAACGCGATTTAGGCTTTTTGTGTGTCATTTATACACCATGTTGTTACCGTGAAACTGTCGTGGTTATGATTAGGCAATAAAACAACTTATGTTTAGGAAAAACATCAAATACGTGTGTAACATAAGTACGGAAAACATGTCACAAACGTCACTAACGTAACTTCAAAATAACTCAACAACATTGGGAAACAAACATCGGTATCCTGATTGAAGGTCCTGTGTTTGTTGGACCCCTCCACCTCCCTTCCCACCTACCGTAAGCAGTCTTTCTCTCTTTTTATTCTAGCTCTGAGCGTAGCATATTCACGCAGATGTGTTTACATTGCAGTCAGTACACATGGCGTACACGTGACACACCAAAAGCAAGAACTGCATTGTTATTGCATGCAAAATTACTTAGAAATTACCATGCCATTCTGCAAATGGGCTTATATTGCCTATGCCACCTGGATGATTTACATAGTAAATATATATCTGATGTGGGGTTTGTGGGAAGGGTCGTCCCTGAGTTAAACTGGCAGTTCATAACCAACAGATGTTTTCCTTGGATACAACAACCCTGGAGTGTTAATCAAATTAGTCTTTGAGGGATGTTTAAATCTCTGTGTTTGCACCTCCAGATTTGTATCCAAGGACAGGACACAGAACAGCCTTTCTATTACAGGGTACAGCAAATCATGTCCGACAGTAATCCGCTTCACAATCAGACTTGAATGAGGCTAGCCCGAGCACTTGCCATTGGTTGCTATTGGTTACAGTGTACACTACATTTATGGCTAACGGGATTGGTTAGAAGAAAAAGACTTTATTGATCCCCGAGGGGAAATTCAATATTTTCACTCTGTTGATATTTTTACACATTACACACACACACAAACACACACACACACACCCGAAATACACACACAGGCGCAAACAGGACCTATACGTAGTATATTTTTTTATGCTAAATGGGTTTTATAAAAATGGGTTCTATGGGTACCCACGAGTCTCCCCTGAAAAACGTCCAAAAAATGTCAGAAAAAGTCTGGAAAATATTTTTTTTAAATGTCTTAAAAAAACGACCAAAAAATGTCTGAAATTCTTTTTTTTAAAAAGTCTGAAATTCTTTTTTTTAAAAAGTCTGAAAAAGATTTTTGAAAATGTTTGAAAATGTCTAAAAAATGCCTGAAAAATATTTTTTTCAAAAAGTCTGAAAAATATATTTTTTTAAAAGTCTGAAACTATTTTTTTAAAAAGTCTGAAAAATATTTTTTAAAAAGTCTGAAAAATATTTTTTTAAAAAGTCTGAAAAATATTTTTTTAGAAAGTCTGAAAAATATTTTTTTAAATGTCTGAAAATGTCCAAAAAATGTCTGAAAAATATTTTTTTTAAAAAGTCTGAAAAATATTTTTTTTAAAAGTTTGAAAAAGATTCTTTTAAAAAGTCTGAAAAAGATTTTTTTAAAAAGTCTGAAAAAGATTTTTTTAAATGTTTGAAAATGTCTAAAAAATGTCTGAAAAATATTTTTTTCAAAAAGTCTGAAAAAGATTTTTTTAAAAAGTCTGAAAAAGATTTTTTTAAAGTCTGAAAAAGATTTTTTTAGAAAGTCTTAAAAAGATTTTTTTAAATGTCTGAAAATATCCAAAAAATGTCTAAAAAATATTTTTTTAAAAAGTCTGAAAAAGATTCTTTTAAAAAGTCTGAAAAAGATTTTTTTAAAAAGTCTGAAAAATATTTTTTTAAAAAGTCTGAAATTTTTTTTTTTTTAAGTCTGAAAAATTTTTTTTTAGATGTCTGAAAATGTCCAAAAAAAGTCTGAAAAAGATTTTTTTAAAAAGTCTGAAATTTTTTTTTTTTAAAAGTCTGAAAAAGATTGTTTTTAAAAGTCTGAAAACAATTTTTTTAAAAAGTCTGAAAAAGATTTTTTTAAATGTCTGAAAATATCCAAAAAATGTCTGAAAAATATATTTTTTAAAAAGTCTGAAAAAGATTTTTTTAAAAAGTCTGAAAAATGTCTAAAAAATGTCTGAAAAAGTCAGAAAAATATCTGATAAAAAGTCTAATAAGAAAGGCCCCTTGACCTCTGACCTCCAGATATGTAAATGTAAATGGGTTCTATGGGTACCCACGAGTCTCCCCTTTACATACACTTTATGATAATCACATGCAGTTTGGAGCATATTGTTTTATGCTAAATGCAGTACCTGTGAGGGTTTCTGGACAATATCTGTCATTGTTTTGTGTTGTTATTTGATTTCCAATAATAAATATATACATACATTTGCATAAAGCAGCGTATTTGTCCACTCCCGTGTTTATAAGAGTATTAAATACTTGACAAATACCCACATACCAATGTAGTTAGATACATAAATACTCCTTGGCTTTGGAAGCAATGCTAATTAGCTGGATATGCTAACACTTGCATTTTACATTGAAGCAGAATATCACATTTGTTAATCCATTCCTTACACTTTGCTTCTTGTGTTTCTGCTTTTGACAGGCGGCGTGCCCAGTTACAGTTGCTGAGATATGATTGGACGATTGCTGTCCGGGGGAGGGGTTTAGTGAACTGCAACAAGAGGGTGGCTGTATGTGACACAGAAAAACGATGATTGCACTGTAATGCTTGTCAGAATGCCTCCTCCTCCGTACGCACACACAACACACACAAAACATGCAATTTGTCAGTGGAAGGAAAGGCGACACGGATGTCAAAGTGTTATCACGGTGTTCTATGGGAGTCATTATAATGTAAATAGGAGAAGAGGCCAAACAGAAGACCAACCTTGTGACCCTGTTTTCTCATTTAGCTCCTCTGGGCTCGACTCCCAAGACGACCGATGCTTTTGTCCTTTTCCTTACTAGGTTACTGCCCCACCGACCAAGCGGCGCTCTCCTCCGCCTCTCATTCCTCCCCGTCAGGCCATTTAGCCTGGGAATTACAGTTTAGCTGTATTTACAAATTACGTGATAGGATTCACACAACGATGCCCTCAACTCTCAATCACAATGATGTGCACAGGCAGGCATGCACACACGCACACACACACACACACACACACACACACCTCTCCAGTCATTCCACTTGAGAGCCCACAGAGTCATTGCAGTAATAATATGGTTCATTTTCAATCTGCCTCTACCCCTCTTGAGCCTGCTTACACCTACGTACATGCTTTCATATACAGCCACACACTGGCACTTAATACATGCATATGATTAGCATTTGACAGCAAACTTTCACACCAGATTAAATTAGTTCAATTGAGAGGAACTGTCGCTATCAGAAAAGTAAAGTAAATCTGTGATGTTCCCTTTGAACAAATGCTAAATACATTTTTTTATTATTCCAGCATCATTTTGAGGGATGGAAAGTAGCAGACTACACAAATCTTATTATCTAAAATTAAAAGGTTACTAAAGAATTGTAACTTTACAACCCGTTCTCACTCCCAAATCGTCAAATTTGTCTGATACCGACGCGTCTCTGTGTGACGCACCAGGCTTTCAACTAATGTAAACTCATCTGCGTCAATATTAGACGGTCAGAGCAACTGACGTAGTATAAAGAACGAGAAAGGGAGGAGGTCCGGGTGGATGGACGGGTCAAACAAACACAGATTTTCACCCAGGAGATCGATGTTGGTGCCCCATTTGAATCCAAGTCAACATGAACTCATTTTACCTAACTAACGGCACGTACGTAAGTTACGTAACAAGCATACTTATTTTAATCCAAACCACAATATTTTCCTAACCAAGCACTTTTGTTGCCCGCATCTAACAAAATAGTTGAAATGGTTCAGACTACATGATATCAACCTGATTATGGCCCAACATGGCCATCGACGACAATGAGTGTCGTGTGCGACAATCGATCGTTTATCTTGTGCAGTGTGTCATAGTAGACGTAACCGATGCCGCGTCTGGGACGCCTCCCGATGTCTTCCACGATGTGTTTTGTCACGGCCGTGACTTACTGTAAACATTAACGAAGCAAAACAGGAACAATGTTGATGCTGTGAGGTTGAATTTGTGAAATGGAGGAAACATTTGTGGAGCTATGGCATCAACAATGCAACCTTTTTGATGTTTCCTCGAGGGACTACCACAACAGAGTGAAAAAAAGAAAAAAGATGGCATGAAATAGGAGAGGCACTTCAGCAACCCGGTGAGTAGGCTACCACCATTAGCATCAACCTTCCTTCCTGATGACATCACGCACGTTCGCCAGTGATGATTGGTCGGGGACCGACGTGCGGCATGTCATGTCTCTCGGCCAAATCACAACAAGAATTTATGACTCTCGATACCGAATCTGACATGGTGACCATCGTAACGGACAAAAATGTTGTGCAGTCTGAACCAGGCATGAGTAAAACTATGTTGGAAGTTTATTTTGAAAAGACACTACGCATGTAACAAGTGGAAACTGACACGCCGTCCCTGACACGCCGTCCCCGACACGCCGTCCCCGACACGCCGTCCCCGACACGCCTAAAACTGAGGCTATAAGCTGTGATATTTGACGAGTTGGGAGTGAGAACGTGTTGAACTTTCCACTTTCAAAGTCGTGAATACCACATCAGAGGGTCGCTCAAATACACTCCGTGTGAACGTGGTAAACACGTCCGCTCAACACACCACTAATTGCAGCATCTGGTGAAATTTCGCTCAAACACTTTATGGCGTGACTGGGACCTTACAGGGTTGAATACATCTGCCCGGATACTGTTGGCATGTGTGTGTTGACAAGCAGAGAAACAGATGCTGGAGGTGGAAATTAGAAATGACTGGCTGAACCGCATCATTTTATTCAGTTCAGCTTGAAGATTTAGTGTAAAAGCCCCCCTGCAGCCAGTTTTACTTCCTGTTTTGTGGTTAACGTTCTTTATCAAACAGAGAATGGGGGTGTGGTTAATAGTCAGACGTAATTCAACCTAGTTTGGATGAATTCACTGTTCATCAGACCACAAATGAGACAAGAATTAGCGCAACACACCGACTCTCTCTCTCTCTCTCTCTCTCTCTCTTCTTCAGCGTCTCCTCCTGGGGAGGCGTCCGTCTGGCTGCTGCTGCACCGAGGAGCCGCACCGCCGTACGCCGGCCACAGCGCACCTGAGGACGGATCGACGTGTTGCCGTGGTTACGCCGTTTGAAATGCAATTTCGGGACAATTTGGAGGTGCACCGTCCACCAGCACCGGCCGCTCAAGCCTCAGCTCCCAACACTGACACCGCTCTGTGCTGTGGCTGCTCTGTGATTCGTTTTTATCTCTAACGGGACTTTTCTTTTGTTTTCTCTTGAGCTGAAAGTTGTGCTCCACGTCGTCCAGACCTGTTAGAGGCCCGTAAACCTCTGGTATCGGCTGCTTTCCGTTAATTTATCTCCAGCAGGAGGAGACGGTGAAGAAGAGAGTGAGTCAGTGTGTTGTGTTAATTCTGCTGGTGGGATTTTGTGTAATTCACTGCGTTGACTGCAGCCGTTCACCGTATATAAATGCAAAAAGTTGGGCTAGCTAACTACACCTAACTAGCTAACTAACTAACTAGAAGACAAACTGACAGATAAACAGATTTATCGGTTTGCTGCTCAGACTCAAACGAGCATGAGTTCACCTGCAGCTTGGAGGATGACCTTTGACCTGCAGCTCCTACTAAAGTCATACGTCATATTCCCATTTCATCAACAACCTTCTTTTTTAAAATTTCAGCACAAAATTAAGTAATTTATCAAAAAGAAATTGGCAAATAGTGTGGCTAATCAACTCAGGAAATGACTCAAATAAATATTTAATATAGAAATGCCAAAACACACTGGAGGGGGGCTTTAAAGATTCATTCGTACACGTACTTAACTCCTCTGCACACACACAATATCCATTCATGTTTAACTGCAGTTTCTATACACTAACATTTAGAAGAGCAAAGCTGTGGGTTTTGTGTGATGGCCCCTGTATATATGTGTGTGTGTGTGTGTATGATGGATACAGTATGTCCATATGTGCATGAGTCACTGCATCTGTCTCTGCCGGCACTGATACAGAGGCCATCACTCTTCCATTGTCTCCCGGCCCTCGCTGGCTGCAGAGACACTGATGTGCCAGACCGCGCACATGCCTGGCACCTCCACACAGCTCATCTCTAAGCACTTCCACCCATTGTGTCCTCCCGCTCTGCTCTGAATGTGCCGTCGGTGTGTGAGCTTTAAGTTAAGCCTGAGCCGGAGATAGGAGGAGGTAGGGATGGTAATTGCATGTCGTGCTCTGCAGCCCCCTCCTTTTCCTTGCCCTCGGCGGCCTCTGATTGTGCAGCACGGCGCAGACGGAGAGGAAACACGCGTGAGGCCATCCCTCTGATTAATTGGCTATCTACGTCCCACCAGTTCACTCTCTGTGGCCTAATTACGTTTTTTTAATGGGAATCCGAGTTAAATTGAGAGAGTTCTTATCTTGTTATTGCACTGTAAATTCTATCAAGTGGACACACAGGGTTTGTCAAAGATGTGTGTGTTCAGTCCACTAAAACTAGTTTTTTCTCCAAAGAAATGATAGCAGCGTGGACCACAGCTGACCAGGCGGCAACCTCCAAGGTCTGAGAAGTGAAGCCGATGCTGAAGTGCCTTAAACCTGCATTCTTTCTAACAGCCAGCAGGGGGCGACTCCTCTGGTTGCTAAAAGAAGTCTGATTGTATAGAAGTCTATGAGAAAATGAGTCTACTTCTCACTTGATTTATTCCCTCAGTAAACATTGTAAACATGAGTTTATGGTCTCAATCACTAGTTTCAAGTCTTCTTCAATACAGCATGATGTTCATTTAGTAAATTATGGCCCCATTTAGAGTCAGATAGACCATAAAGCAGGGGATGCTTTAGGGCGGGGCTACCTTGTGATTAACAGGTCGCTAACACGGCGTTGTCCCAACCTGATCTCATTGGAAGGCGTATAAATAGCAAAACATTTTAACAAAATTCTGCGTGTCATAAACGCATTTTAGAGTTTTTGCATGTCATTTCACGCCACGTCGTTACCGTGAAACGGACGCAGTTATGTTTAGGCAACAAAAGCACTTAGTTAGGTTTAAGAAAACCGTCATGGTTGGGTTTAAAATAAGTACGTATAAAATATACCGTAAGTACGGAAAACACGTCACAAACGTCACTAATGTAACTTCAAAGTAACTTAACACTTCGGGACATGAACACCCGTCTCCTGGTCTAAAGTCCTGTGTTTGTTGGACCCATCCACCTTTCCTCCCGCCTACCATGAAATGACACGCCAAAAGCAAAAACAGCGTTGTGTCATTCGGATGCCATTTGGTGAAACCGGGCTGGTTGTAAGGTCTGGGAGTTGTCTGTGTTCTGGTCTTAAAAGTTTAACCCTTTCACAGTGTGTTTTCAGATCAGTTCAAGTTAATTGTAACATTTTTGGTCGCCTAAAATATGTCTTATTCAGCGTTCAGTTGTACTTAGCTCCACCCTCTCGTGTCACTTCAGGGTTCCATGGTGACGGCAAAAAAATACTGAACTCAAGGCCTCAAAACCATAGTCCAGAAACCAAATGGGTGATGTCACGGTGACTACGTCCACTTCTTATATACAGTCTATGTTCCTGACCCTGTTGCCACTTTGATATGCTGACTGAGAAAACAAATTATAGATAATTATAGGTTATATTCTTATTACTAAACTATATGTGTAGGACCGGCACATTTTTCTGAAGGGGGTAATTTTGTATTCATCACATTATGTTCTAATCCACTGTTGGAGCTACAAAGTCACAGATGGCTGGATCGGAGCTGGTTTTGAAAATTAGCCTGTGGGTTGGACTCTTTATTTTAAATTATTCTTCAGAGGGAACTATTTTCAAGAGGCATGCGAGGCAATTAATTCTCCTTAATGAAGCGCAGGTCTTCTAGAAGTGAAGCTGTTGGCTCAAGTGACCAGCTCGACTCTCAGTCAGCGAGGCAGAGTGAAGTCAGTGACGAGTGGCATTTAACATTCAAGGGGATGACAGCTGTTTGAACGTTTCCTTATTAAAGTTCCCAATTAGGAGGCGCTGAAGCTCACTGCAGGTGGGCTCCTCCTGAAGTGGCAGGTACAAATGCTTTAACTAATGTCACAGCTGATGGAGACTTGTAGTATAATGCTGTGAAGGCTGTGAAGGCTGCTCTCAGCACACATACCTGCAGTGAGGAGCAGATGTGGAGCAACAAGATGAAGCTCTGAAGGCCTCACAGCTGTTCAACATCTGCAGCAGCTGGTGTCTGGCTTCTATCTCTCTCTGTCAGTGTCACAGTTTGGGAGGTTGGTTGAACTTTTTGAGGGATGAGTCGACTGAGGGCATTGTGTATTTCAGGGTTGTGCATTTTTGGACTCAAATACGGCTCAAAGAAAAGAACACTAAACTTTTTCATTGAATGTTTGTTTGGTCTGTCATCGCTTTACCTCGCCGTCAGAAAGCCCTTTCCGACGGGGAACTGAAGCTGTTACATCGCTCTCTCCAAAGCCACCAGACTAAAATAAAAGCCCCATAAAGTAACTTTTTCTTAAAGGGACTGTTTGTAACTTCTTACACGTATAAATCTACCGGGTCGGTTTCCCTTGCGCGCTCGCATATGCGCGCTTGCGTGTGGCCGGAGTCTCTGCTCCTCTGCCTGCTTGCCTTCACTCACACACCGTGCGCGTTCTCGCTGTCTCGCTCCACCTCTGCACGTGCATGTGCGCACACTACACACTGCAGAAGAGTTAGTTTAGCTCTGAGAATATCTAGTGAATGTTCAGTGGACGTTTGTGCAGAAATAACTGCTGCAGCTCCTCCAGACCAACAGAGGTTTTCCATGTCTTGTGAAGTGACGGGGCTCCGCAGAGAGTAACGTTATCGTCTCCGACCAAAACTCTGGAGTCTCCCTGCGGCTGCGGTCGGAGACGATAACGTTTCTCTTCCTGCTTCAGCCTCAGAGACTGAGGCAGGAAAAGCCAACACTAGGATCAGCATTGATTCATGGAGAGACCTTCGTCTGGTCAGCTAACATTACTGCCAAGCAGCTGAAATATAGAGTGATATTGTGGTTTTAGCTGACGTGTGTCGCCTCACTGTTTTGAGCGATGCTCGTTCATGTCTATTTAGAGCGAACACAAGCGCGAGCCCAACGCTGACTTTCGTTGACTTAACGGCCACAGGCGTCGCTGTTAACAAGCATTTCTGAAAGTTATGAATAGTCCCTTCAATAGGAAGCTCAGAATGAGGCCTCAATTTCAAAATAAAAGCCCCCAACTCTCACTGTCTGTTAACAGGAAACTAGGGATGTAGCTAGTTTTTCAAAATAAAAGACCCATGAAATAACTGTTTCTTAACAGGGAACTCAGGATGTGGATGTTTTTTTTCAAAATAAAAGTCCCATACAGTTATTCTATCCTAACCGGAAAAGGGACACTGTCGAAATTTCTTGCAAAGTTTGTATTATTGTGTGACTTTGGTGAATCCAAACTAACCCTTTAAAACCAAAGTCAAACACAAAAACAATTTTTTTTATTTTTTTTTATCTGGAGCATCAACTACAGAAACTTCTCTAGGACGCTTCTTAGGATTTTCCGCCATACTCCTAGCTGCTCCTCCGTCACTATGGTCTCTCCCACATGATAATTACTCTCACTAGCTACACCCATTTTACATTCATCTATTTATACATTCATCCATCAATTAAACCACTCTCCCTCATTTAGCAATGACATGACAGGTCTCACTCTGATTCCTGGTCATATTCAATTGATCAGGCTCTCAGTATACACTGATGAATTAGTTTGGACACTCATACATGTGAGCCGGCTGTCTGTACACATGCTGCCTTTGATTGGATTACAGATGTCCCAGGAGACGCCCAGGTGAGGTGTGAGGTCTACTTCATGCTAATGCTGAGCTGTAGCACGGCTTGGCACAGACTCAAGCAGTTACTTAAAGTCTGTGTGTGTGTGTGTGTGTGTGTTTGCAGAAGCTTGCTCCCCATGCATAACAGGATTGGCTTTGCTGGCGGAATTTTTTAAGTGACTTTTACTCAACCAGAGTCTTTCCATGTCCTACGACCAGAGAAATGTTTGGCAGTTTTACTTGTGCATGCTGCTGCTCAGCTGTCAGTGCAGGAGAGCTGGTGAACCTCCATATCAAAAACCCAACCTGTCGCTGTATCAGTATTACACCTAGTGTTTATTCCAAAATCACCAATACCTAAACTGCAAAGAGCTCATGCTTGTCCATCATAACCATGTAGGTTGTTAGCTTTACTACCTGTTGCTAATGGCAGCTTTATCACAGGAGCCCACATCTGCTGAGTTATTCTGATCAGATAGTGGTATAGAAATCTAGTTCTTTAAGACCGAGCCAAGGAAATGTCTGTATAACAAAGCAGAACTCTGTAACTTACGTCAACATAACAGAACGTTGTCCCTGAGCAGATTGCCGTTGGCGCCAGTCTCCGCTCAGCATTTCCCCAATGTGTGCCAGCTGTGACAAAACAGATTATTACCCTGGTAAGGATGAATCCTACTGACTTTGGTGATTCACTGACTTTTCATCTGGCACATTTCAATTTGTCCAATACTTTGATTTATGGCCAAAAACCTGCAAAAATAATCAGTCCCTTCACAGCTTAGCGTACTTTCATGTGGACATTGATAATGATTGCCTTAGTACTGTGTTTATCTCAATTAAATTGGCTTCTCTCAGAACGTACATAAAGTTACCCGCTGTTTTAACCCTAACCCTCGACCTTGTTCTGGCATATGGCATTGATACCGAACATTTAATTGTCTTTCCACAGAACCCTTTTTTATCAGACCAAGGAGTTTATAGACCGACATGCATAACCGGTCAAAAATGTTGTTGATGGTTAACCGATTAACGGTTAACCATTGACATCACTAATTACGATATTACAAAATGGGTGATGGCATGCTAGAATAATGACTCTTCTATATTCAAATGCAAAATGAATCAAGATGACACTGTTTCTATTAGCACACAGTGTGAATGCACTGCTAATAAAGCACCGGAAACATGACTGCTGTGTGGAATGAGTTTGCCAAAACTATTCCGTGAATGGGTGACTGGTCAGTCCTGTTGACTTATAATAGTATAAACTCCAGAAGCACGTTATGTTAATCAGATTTTGGTTATTTGATAAACTGTGAATTTGCCTGGGAGGGATCTTAAGGCATTATTTCCTATCTTGAGTCCCTGAGGTGTAAAGGGTTGAACCATTTTTCTCACAAATACATGTGATTAATCAAATTACTATTCATTAATTGACAGCAACACACCTTGGGTTCAGGAGGTATTCAATGTAGGAGCACTGTATAGTTTCTGGAGCTTTCTGCAAAATATATGTGGTCTGCGGGTTGCACTGTACTCGATGGTTACTTGCAGACGGAAGGGAATAATACATAATGCACATCGAGGGAGGGGACCAGAGCTCATTTTTGCCCCGCGGCACCCTACCGTTTTAATCCAGCCGTGCTTACAAATGTAAATGTGTTCTCATTCAGACCGAAGACAGAAACTACATAGGTGTAGAGCTGCATCTCTTTGTTCATTTATAATAACCTCCATGTTCCTTGTTGGTGCCACATGGAGGTTATTATAAGAAAGGTTCCACTGCTTTGTTATCCAGAACCCGGGAAAATGAGCAGAAAATAGAGTTAGAATTAATGTCTATGGGGGGTTATGCGATAGCAAAGCTGTGTCAAATATATTTCGCTAATGACATTTCTTTCGGAGTTGGCAGCTCAGCACCGTAATGGCCCGGGCCCGGGTGAGATCAGAGAGGAAAATAAGAGATGAAAGGGAGCGAGTGGCATCAGAGGGAAGAGTGGAGGCGCTTAATGTGGATTTGAGTGTAACTGAGGATAGATGGAAGGGTTAAATAGGGAAAACATAATAAGAAAAAGAGAAAATGAACATGGAAGGAACACAGGAAGGAGAGCAGTTAGATGAATTTATTAAATACTGTGTTAAAGTTTGTGATTCCTCACTGTCTGGTGCTGCTGTAACATACCAGCGGGATATATTAGACAGCAAGTGAACATTTTGAATTTTGAACTTTGTGCTGGAAGCAGAAAAAAATGGGCCAGCGCAAGGATGTGAGTGACTTTGACAAGGGCCAAATAGTGCTGGCTGGACGACTGGGTCAGAGCATCTCCAGAACTGCAGCTCTTGTGGGATGTTCCCGGTCTGCAGTGGTCAGGACCTACCAAAAGTGGTCCAAGGAAGGAAACCGGTGAACCGGAGACAGGGTCAGATCCGAGGCTCATTGATGCACGTGGGGAGCGAAGGCTGGCCCGTGTTGTCCGATCCAATAGAAGAGCTACTGGAGCTCACACTGCTGAAAAAGTGATTGCTGGTTCTGATAGAAAGGTGTCAGAACACACAGTGAGGAGCAGTTTGTTGCGTAATGGGCTGCGTAGCCGCAGAGCGGTCAGGGTGCCCTTGCTGACCCGTGTCCAACGCCAAAAGCACCTTCAATGAGCACGTGAGCATCAGAACTGGACCACGGAGCAATGGAAGAAGGTGGCTCGGTCTGATGAATCACGTTTTCTTTTACATCATGTGGATGGCAACGAGTTGGAGGTGTCGACTCGGCCTCTAAATTCTCCAGATCTCAATCTGATCGAGCGTCTGTGGGATGTTCTTGGCAAACAAGAGGCCCCACCTCGCAACTTCCAGGACTTAAAGGATCTGCTACTGACGGCTCGGTGCCAGAAACCACAGCAGATAGGTCTGGTGGAGTCCATGCCTCGACGGGTCAGGGGGACCTACTCCATATTAGGCAGGTGGTCATAATGTAATGGCTGATCGGTGTATTTCAGTCTGGACTAAAGTGGTAGTCAGACTGACCCGTCCATGACCGTTCCACTAGCATAGCTAAAGACAAGCAGCAGCTTCCTTGTCAAATCTTTTACCACCTAACAATCTTTTTGCTTTGGAGACATGAAAGAGAATAAAATAATTAACTTCATGCGTGTAGAACCAGAAAGAATGAATTCCGGTGTCGGAAAATCCCAGGGAACAACTAGATCAAAGACTACTCAAATGAGTAATATTACGATATCCACGTTCACAGTCTCCGTTGTGATTCAATTTGCCTTCATGGGTCAAAGCTGTTCTGTTTCAGAAATACGCTTCCTAAAAAAAACAGTCTAAGTTCCTTCATCTTACAGATACAACATCTAAAACAAGCTGCAGCTTTTTTTTTTAAAACAAACAAGAGTTTTACAGGAAAAAATATGAAATATGAAGCAGTAATAGCAGAGCCCACATCTACTGTTTACAATGTATAAATATTTGTCTCGGAGATTATTTCCCAGGATCCCCTCAGACAGAAGAACAGCAGAACAGGGAGCAGAGAGCATTTCTCATTGTGTGTGGACAGTTCGATACTAGCTGAGGAATCTGTTTGCTGAGCTGAAACTAAATAACGCCGGAGGTAAAATACTCCTTCTATCAAGGGAAAGAGGGATTCTGTATCAAAAGAATCAAAAGCTTGTGTGACTTATTAGAGGCAGTAAATGTTCTAGATCCATAAACCAAGTCAATGCATGTTCACTGAACTGCTATCGCTCCTTTCATCCGACCCAGAAAGGAAACCAGCAAATATTCTAAATAGTAGAATAGCAGCTGAGTGTTATAGTGTAGTCTCTCTTCAGGGGACATAGCAGGAGAGGAGAGGCATAGAGTGCATTTGATCAAACACAAAGTGGGAAAAGATGCCAAACAGCCGTGTGTGGATGCTTTGCTCCTTCAGTTAGATTATCTGTGGATAATAAAGAAGGTGGAGGGAGAGTTTTTAAAGACTGACAGCTGATTGGGCCACACAGGTGGATCTCATAAAATATCCTCCATAATACTAAAACATATATACCATGAACTAATGTTAATAGTGCATTTTTGTCAGTTTCAAATAAAAGTGTTTACCATAGATTTCGGTAACTCATCCATTTTTTCTCTCAACCCGAATATAATCGAGAATGCTGGCCGGCAAACTTAATTTTGCCTTTTTCTTCTTTTTAAATAGACAAAATACGTAGAGTCGGTATGTATTAAAGCTGAAACATTAGGAGCCCCGAGTGGAGGAGGGGGGTTTTAGACGAAAATCCTTAGGCGATGCTACTTTCAAATTATGCTAGATTTCCAACATCGTCGACCCTATCTTACATTCGAAATTTAAGATTGTGAACACAGAGTTTCACGCTGTCTATACTACAGCGCCTGACTTTCGCTTTTACTCCTGTCATCATTACTACGGTCACTGTCGTCTTCTTTTATTCCTTCTTTAGGTGATCGCCCCTGTGAATCGATGTGTAATCGATCAATAAAACCTACGAGTGGGTGTAGCAGGCCCCTTCTGACCCACATCTATGAGGCTTATAACCACTGAAGCGCCCATTTAATGACCTGATAACAGTTTAACCGGCTGAGAAGTCACGGCGTCATATCGCATCATACAGTATCATTGGGGTACAACACGTGCAGAAAAATCTGATCTGCATTTGCCAAAAGTTTCAATAGCTGACGCACGATCATAGAACATGAGGATGATTCATTTGTTTTACTGAGGCGTCTGCAGTCGGTCTTGGATCGGCATATGTTTTATACAAAAAATAAAGATATGAGGAATGCGGCTCGTGTCAATAAATTAGTCTGGAAGTCGTTAGTAGACTTACTTGAAGAGACTTGGGGGACTTGCTTTTCATGAAGTCGCTTAAATTAAATGTTAATACGTAACAGAAGTTCTGTCAGGCCAAGTAACTACAGTCCCCAGTCAGTCGCCAGATTGTCAATGTTGCTTATGTCTTTGCTTCTCAGCCACCTGAACCCTTAACCTTAAAACCTTTACCTGCCTACAAGCTTAGGCTTTGTGTCTTCACTTTGTCAGTAAATCGATGAACTCTTACTCTCTGCATTTAGGTCCTTCCCCAACCGCTTCACAGATACTGTTGGAGAGAGGCTTAAATGTCAAATTCAACAAACGATTTGCTGCACATCTGCAGCAGATCAAAGTTGGTAAGTTATGAGAAAGAAACAAGAATTGTGGTCAGAGTTCACCACCACCACATGCAAAATACAAGACCCAACATAGCGGTGCAAAGGTGGAGTTTAGTAATCAAACTTCTTTTTAAAGAAGCAGGCTTGAAAAGCTGTGAGATACCCAACATCCACATGAACAGAACCATGGGGCTGTGCTGTCGGCCAAACCTTCCATTTACCTTTTGTCTCAGTGCTCAGATGCTTCCTCAAAAATGGGAACTACAAAGGAGCCGAACAAATCTTCTGGGTGCAACCTGACATTTAGGAAAAAACAGGAGAATAACTGTAACACTGCACCTCATCATTTGTGTCTAAATCCGCCATGAGCAACATTTTACATGAACACAACAATAAACTTAACGTAATGTGAATCTAATCCTAAATCTATAACATTAAATGCAAACGAGTTGGTTTTTGGTGTTTACAGTGTGTTTGGTGACAAAGTGCAAGGCTGTCCTAACTGTAAAAATGAAAGCTGTAAGAAAATAAACAACGTTAAACATGAAGTAGACAAGACTGGTTAAATGGTGCATTTGACGTTTTTTTTAAAGACTACTTGTCTGGATGGTTTGTGCTCTTCTTGCATCTTGAGGGCTGAACTCTTCAAGCTATCAAAATGAGTGAAAGTGATGCAGAAGGAGCTTCATCAACTGTGGAAAAAGAGGACAAAATAACAAACCATTTACCTGCTTCAAGGTAAAAACATGTGATGCTAAGAAGTGAAATCTGAATTATTCATTCAGATCAATTTAATTTAGTCCATTACAACAGTGGTTCCCAACCTGGAGTTCCCCTTAGAGGTCCGCCAAAGATAGGTTGTCGAAATTAGATTTGCACATATATAACTAAAAGTCAATACCGGATAATTAATACAAAAGACTATATATAAAACTATTAAAACATATATATTTATTTGCTACTTAGTGGCAATATATTCAACTTCAGTCCATATTTGTTGGCATTTAGCCTTTCAAAAACACTGTGGTCAAAAACCTATTTGCTCTCCCGCTTTACGCACGTATTAACGGGGCGGTCTAGGAGCAATCTAACAAATATTACATTACATTTATTTAACCACAATAAGAATTAATCTATTTAATATAACTAACTTTAATGTAGTAAATTAAGTGTTTACAAAAAAAGATCATATTATGCATCTGAATTCACTTGGCAAATCCGTCAAGATGTCATCCCTTTATTTTTGTTTGAGGATTTGAAATATTTTTTTGGTGTGACTCAGCTTTTCTTAGATCCAAGGAAAATAGTTTGGGAACCACTGCATTACAGGACACTGCTCGATAAGATAAATTAAGCTTTTGGACTGAATGAAAAAGGAACCAACATTGAACTTTGACAACCTTGAAAAACAAACAAAAAAAAAAACAATTGAAAGAGAAACTTCAGGAGTCAGAGGTTGAAAAGCTATTTCACTTTTATATGACACTAGAATGACATTTAAGAGAGAACAGAAAAGAAAGAACCCACATGCATTTTGGCGAAAGAAAATCGGGGCGGGAAGAGATGGAGGGAAAAAAGAGAGAAAACACACACTCCAACACTCTGGGAATACATGAATACATCATCATCATCATCATCATCATCATCATAATCATCATCATCATCCTTTCAGTGACCTTTTGAATCTCGGTGACGTTTTATTCTAATACATGAATTCATAAATATAATCTTCTCTCACCATATTGTCTATCTATACGAGTCTCATACATCTAACTGTACATCTACTGTAGCATATTGCATATCTCGAATAGAGAGTGTGTGTGTATGTCGGGGGGGGGGAGGGTAGTCAATAATCATTTAATGCTCCAGCTTCCCTGTGGAACGGAGATAACATAACTGAATGAGAATAAGGAGGGGGACGAAGACAGCGGAGAGGAAGAGATGAAGAGGTTTCTTCTGCCTCATCTCAAACAGAAACATCCTGCAGTGTTTTGACGTTGACATCTTTGTATGATATGTGTGTGTATGTAACATGTATGTATGTATGTATGTATGTATGTGCTTCAATGTGTGATACTGTGTGTGAGTGCATATAGGTCCACCTGAGGTCTACCTGCTCTGGATTTTTCAATGATTATGACATACTATGTGATGGGTCTGACAAACAAGTGCTCAACGTTACACCGATCTGGACCACATTGCTCGCAGGGTATTTTCTAATATCTTGCTACACTCAAGCAGACCTGAGTCAAATAATCATTTGGGTTTAATGCAGCAAACAAAACAACTGTGAATCCCATCGTCTGAATGATTCCTGGAAGTCTGACAGAGAACTGAACCTACGTACACATGCTGGGCAGCACCCTCAAGTATATTACTATAGCTGTTAAAGTGTATTCTGGGCTGTTTAACGATGGCAGAGGGTCATAAAGGCAGTTTGATGTCATTCAGTTCGCCCTGAATCTCCAGACTGGTCCCACAGAGCATCGCATGTATATACACTCACTGGCCACTTTATTAGGCACACCTGTTCAATTGCTTGTTAACACAAATAGCTAATCAGCCAATCACATGGCAGCAACTCAATACATTTAGGCATCTAGAGGTGGTGAAGACGACTTGCTGAAGTTCAAACCGAGCATCAGAATGGGGAAGAAAGGGGATTTAAGTGACTTTGACTTGGTTAGCGGCCCTACGGTTCAAACTATGAGGCTGTAGGTACACCTCTAGCATCAGTTCTGGATGTGTCAGGGACGGCGTGTCAGTTTCCACTTGTTACATGCATAATGTCTTTTCAGATTCAGATCAGTTTATTATCCCACACAGGGAAATTTGTTTGGTCCAGTGCTTCCAAATAGGCAACGTATCCTCACACAACGGTTTGCATGACATCTTACGAAAAGTCGTTCCTCATTTTTCGTACGCAATTTAATCTATTTGATAAAACAGTTGCAAACAGATGACATCAAACTGCCTCCTTCTGTTGTAAAGCCTGTAATGTTCATGTTATATTGAGATGTTTTAATAATATTTTGCTTCCCTTCTGCCTTGTAATGTCTATTTTGACCTGAAGGAGTCACTGCTCCCCTTTTAACATGCAACTAGAGGGTGCAGCTCGGATCTGTTAAATACATCTTTCAGGGAATTTGAAACATTTTCTGCGAAACAGTTTTACAAATCAATGTTCATTTCAGTGACACATCTCTCTTACATTTATATATTATTATTATTATAGCATCAGAAAAGTCTTTCTACCCAACAGACACTTTCAAACAGTGTGTTAGGCAGCAAAGGATTATCTGCCGATAAGGTTTTGGCCCAGGTCTGCACTCAATACATTTTAGCCCTTTCATGGGTATGTAGAAAGCACAAAGAGTCCACTCTGAGAGCGGCCAACGCTTCCACACTGACAACCCACATGTATTCTCAGCAGCAGTCACATATCCAGTCTGCTATTCAAAGAGAGGCCCTTTTGTCAGTTGTCAGACGGGCCAGGCTCCTCGCTTGTCTCGGTCCCTCACAGACGGAGACAGACGCGTCTACATTCAACACAACTTCAATACATTGAAGTTGGAAAAAGAACACAGGAAATATACGACCTTTCAATTCTCTGTTACCCA
This sequence comes from Sebastes umbrosus, assembly GCF_015220745.1. Lineage (NCBI taxonomy): Eukaryota > Metazoa > Chordata > Actinopteri > Perciformes > Sebastidae > Sebastes > Sebastes umbrosus. The sequence goes on from NC_051271.1 coordinate 2,875,117, forward strand.
CCGAATCTGCTAAAGAGGGAAAAAAACAGGTTGGTCGATGCTACTGTTAGCGATGGTTATTACAAAAAAAAAAATGGCTGTACAAAGTTCAGTTCTTCCTCAAAAGAAGCTTCAGTTTACCATCTGTCCGTGGTGACAACACTGTTTTTGCACAGAGGTTGAGGGCACGTTGGGTCAAGCAATTTTTGATTTTTAATTTTTTTTGTTTTAACTTAATAAATAGCATCATTTTAGTTCATCAATCACTGTAATTATCAGGCCTGTCTCTCTAAATGGCTCTAATGTAAAGCCCAGGACGGCCACATCTTTCAAGGCTGAGTCCCGGTTACGCTAAAAGGCTAAGCCCCTCGTCATTAATCGTCCTTTCAAAAGAGCGACCACATATCCCATGGAAAAGAGAGGATGTCAAAACTCAGAAGCAACTGTGTTCTTTTGAGAAATGACTGATCCCAAGCAGCCAGATCCGAGGAGGAATAGAGAGGGAACGCACGATTCAAAGAGGGTTCACAGGACGTGTCATAAAAGTCGCTTCCTGTTTCTGTTCAAGGTCCACAAATGCAAAAAATGCTTAAAGAGTTCCACTACAGAGAGGCAACGAGTGTTTCATCTATTCTTCCTGGAGCTTGTGTCTGTGCTGCTTTTCATGCTGAAGCCTGTGATATCACTGTCCTCCTCCTCGCCGCTCGCCCTTCCCTCCGTCCAGGGGTTGGACAAGTAACCGTGGGCATCAATGCCGCAGAGGTGGCGGCCGTCTTTACTCCGGGCGGATAGATTAGTTTGGTCCAGTGAGCCGGTGCTGTTGCATTTCTTCACCAGCGGGGGCGCCAGAGAGTCCGGGGTGAGCAGCGACGTCAGCGAGAGGCTGTTCAGTGTTTCTGACAAGTGTTCGCTGTTGAGGGTCTGGCGGCAGCCATCCCCGGCCGTCCCCGTGCCCACGTCCTCGTCCGAAGGGTCCATGGAGTCCTGCCGGGGGCAGCCGGGGCTGGTGCTGCCGCCGCCGCAGCTGCTCTGGCTCCTCTGATGCCCCCTGGTGGCCTGGAGGGTAAAAGTGGTGCTGCGTCTCTTTAGTAAAGGGTGGCCCCGGTCTCCCGCGGCCGGTCCCTGGGGGTTTGAGGGGTGGCTGGGGAGGGGGCAGAGGAGAGGCACGGGGAGATCCAGATCTCGAGGCGGGGACACGCTGAAGCTGAGCCCCTCCTCCAGAGTGATCTGCAGGCTGCCCTCCGAACTGCCCGTGGCCAGGGAGGAGTCACTGTGGGACGGGTGCTGCACACGGAGGAGGGAGGTGGTGACAGAAAATACATTCAGTCTTTAGTAGGTCAAATATTACTGGGTTGCACATTTTAACTAGTTTAGCAGTACTTCCTTTAAAATGATTGAACCAGGTTTTAAATGAATCCCATCTGTCCCATCGCTTAAAATACAGTATGACAAAATATATTTAACTGTTATTTGTATCTTCCCTTCAAGGCCCTGCACACCAGCACAGGTGTTTTCACTTACTCTGGTCGATCAGACCTCTGCTCAGGTTGAGACGGGCGGAGATATTGTGGTTACCAAACTCAACGTACCAATAAGACTAATCAAGGTGTAAAGACTCAGACATATTGCATTGGTTGCACAGACACGCACGAGGTTCCTTTCATATTAAAATTGAGGGTCCGGGCCGGACTGGCATTCCACACATGCACATTTTCCCGATCCACACACCATTTCGTTGTTTGCCAGGAGTTCAACGCCATTTGTCTGTCTTTGTATTCCTTTGAAGACAAATTATATAAATGTGGGTAACGGCGGATCTCCTCTCACAACCTCTCTTCAAAACAAGCATCCGCTTTGTTATCTGCTTCTTCTTCTTCTTCTTGGCAAACCAGCTAGAGGTGCGTACGCCACCAACTTGACTGGAGTGTGGAACGAACCTGTAGCATGCGCAGTAGGCATGTTCGGATGTATTAAGACAACTGGATACAGCGTTGGAGGCGGGGCCCCGTTCATTCCTATGAAAGTTGCTCAGTGGTGCATGAAGCCTAAATGGCTCGACTTCCGTCTGGAAAAGTACCTGGATCTTGCGTACATTGAACATGCGCAGTAGCGTCCACCCGGTCACATGACTCGGTCACGGGGTCCCAACGTCACGCCATCGTCACTGTTTGCGCTCCAGCCTCGGTCTGGGTCTCATCCACATGAACGGAGGATGGGAAATAACTCTGGATTCGGCTATTAATGCGTTTTACAACTTTTATGACCTTCATTTTTAAATAAGGGCTATTAGAGTGATCATACTGGGAAGTTGATTCACCTCAAAAAAAATTAGCCGCTGACTTACAGACGTCTCTTTCCCAATGTAAGTCTACGGGAAAAAGTATTTTTGGGGCCAAATGGCATCACGTGACGGACACGGAAGTTGTAGTACCGCCGTTTGGCCACTACGGAAGTTGGGATCGACAACCGGCACACTGCCTGGGGACTTGATGTGGACGTCTGCTGGGGCTTGGTCCACATGTCCACCCCAGAGGTTTAAAACATAACCTGCTAAATTGATATAGTTATTTAAATAGGTTTACAGTTTTGGTGCAACAGAATTGTAAAATAAATACCAAAAAATCCCTGGTTTTAAAGTTTGTCCTGACTGGTGCAACCCACGCAATGTGTCATATAGCCTTTGTGTCATTGGAAATGTTACATGGGCAGCAGGGAGTTAGTCATTACTCCTAATCCCAGCACTCTCAGTATACAAAACCACATGGGAGAGTAAGAGATTATGAAACAGGAGAAATGGAGGGATTGGCAGAAAAGAGAACCAAAAGATAAAGGAGGGGAAGAAGAGGCGGTAGAGAGATGGACCACCAGAGAAAGACGTAAAGAGGATAAAGGAAACACAAGAAAACAGAAGAGAATGTGAAAAGAGAGTGTGAGCCAAGAACAACGAGCGTCGGCATCGGGCTCAGGGCTGGCCGGGATAATTAGCTGAGTGCCGCAGAGCATTACTGTAGCAGCTGAGGATCACAGAGGCACTCAGGCAAGAGCTAAACAAACCAAACAGGTAGAGAGGGGGGAAGAAAGATAAACGTGTCTCCATGGTTACACTGGAACAAGAACTAAAATAAGGGCCTTTTTTCATTCCCGTTTGTTTCGTTGCAGAAGCCAACACAGGGGAGGTGTTAGATTCAATACGGATGAGATCATAGCTTTAATTATAACTAAATAATTTAACAGCAGGACATCAATGGATGCTGGTTAAGTGTCATTTGGACGTTCACAATTCCAACACAACAAGATGCCAAAGGGATGTTGCAGCTCAGCTACTGCAGAAAGACTGGAATGAAATCATTTAAGTATCTTTATTAAAGCTGGGCATACACTGTAGGATTTTAGAGATCTTGTTGAGTACTTCCTGCTCCTACTGGACGAGTAGATCGTTTGCGATGTAAAGCCAAAGCTCACGATTTATGTGCTCACACTGTACGGATCCGATCGTCAGCCACGACCTGAGTCATAAGTGGTCTGTTGAAACGTCTATAAAAAAAAGGTAACGTTATATGGATTCTCTGTGGCGAGGAAGACGTGGACAGTATGTCCTGTCCATTTGCAGAGAGAATTGGAGGTAAGCTAGCTACGTTTTACTAGCTATATCTATTATAGCCTTCATTGCTATCTTGATAGCTGCGCTCTGATTACTACGGAGCCCCCCGAGACCCCTAGGAGAACATTTTCATTAATCCGTGCCCTCTAGTTAGTAATGAGGGAACTACTTCATAGTGCACTTCTTCCAATCATTCCTGGAAGTCCACGCACTGCTGATGTACGGAGCCCCCCTAGATGATGTACTTTGGTAAAGTTGGAGAGATATTGACAGATTCAAACTTCCTGGATCAATAACTCATAACAGAAACGTTGTTAAAACACCGACGAGGGCTCTTTCTAACTGTAGTGAGGTAGACAACGAGCTACAACCTCATTTTAATCACAACGAGCCTTTAGTCCTCCGAGCTGGACACATTACATCGGTCTCTATGTGCAGCCGGCTCTGAGACGAGGGGTCAGAGACCGTCTACAAAGTGCAACGCCGAAAAGAGAAAGATATTCAATAACTTCAGTATCATACAGTGTCGTACCACCAAAATTACTTACATAGTTGTACTGCAACACTTAGTTTGGAAAAATATGCTTTTGCATAATTTCGGTGAATTTTTAATAGGAGGAATATTTAATAACTTCACTTTAGGGGGAGCCTCCGTAGATTACTGTAAAAAGAGAAGAAAAAAGGCGTTGACGTTGGAGAATCTGCTTGTGGCTCTTCTTCAACTGTGTGAGAGCTTGCGGGCGTACAACAAAAAATTCGGACATGTCAGAAATTCATCCGACTGTCCAACAGCAGGTCTGGAGGAGTTTATCGGTCCCCCCCCCCCATACACTGCACGGCAAACAACGCCCGACGAAGCTGAAATTCGGTCCAACTCTAAAATGAGTCATGCAGCTCAAAATTGGGGACAGAAATGGGCTAAAATCGTACAGTGTATAACCGGCTTTACTGTGTGTAGCCTTGTATTGAGGCATGTTACAGTATGAAGCTTCCAGATCACCATATTTGGGCCCACAAGCTCAGTCTACATTATACATCATTTGGCAAATCCCATTCGACTGCCTGAAGTGTTTTTGATGCATGACGACTCTGGATCACTGAGCGTTCTCACAGGAATGAACTGTTTACACTGCTCCTTCATGTCTCTGAAGGGTTACACAGAGGCACTGATGTCAGGTCTGTATGTCCATCCATCCATCCATCCATTCACCTGTCCATAATACCTGAGAGCTCAGGGGCCTGCTGTTGGCTCCGGGTGAGCGGAGGGAGGCCCAGGAGGCCGGGGAAGGCAGCCTGGACGGCCCTCTGTCTCCGGGGCTAACGCTGTTCCCAGGACTGCCTGGATGAGCCGCGGCAGCTGGGTGGAAGAAGTCTGCTGGGAGGTGGAAGACGGGTGAAGACCCGCCGCCACCTCCACTGCAACTTCCCTCATCTCCATCTGAAAGAAAAAAAAGTTAGAGTTTAATACAGATTTGTCGGTAACAATATTTTTGTGTCTCCTACAAAATCATGTTCCCATACAACTAAAATGCATTCTCTGTTAGGTTTCGAGGGAAACGTATTTTAGAGACATAAAAGGTGAGCTTTAGAGTTCATCCCCTAAACTAATAGCATTAAATAATCAAATTATAGTTTGATCTTTTACATGAGATAAAGAATAAAGTTTTTTTCTTGGCAGGAAACACATCATGTAAACATCTCCTCCATGTCGTCAGTGACAGTGTGTGATGTTGTGTGCTGGTGAACAGTGGCCCTGAGTTGACTTTGCCTCGTATCTCTCCATCTGTCCCTTTGATGACGGTCACGTTACGGCAGGCAGTGAGCCATCAGCTATACCATAACACGTCGTTTCATCAACATCTATGTGCATGCGGCGCTGCTGGCCTCATCTATCACTGCTTTAATTGCAGTGGAAGTCAATCAACGGCGTGGAACATGAGACGCGTCCTTGTGTATCGACTCCAGAGACGCTCCAGAGGAAAAAGCCTCGTCTTATTTAAACGATACTATCAATGTCACGTCAAAGTCACGGTTTAATGAAATCGTGGTTGGTTAAATACCAGCGAGGGGTCACACAGAACACTGATAAGGATAATAAGGAGCGCTGATGAAAGGTAACCCTGAGAGGGATTATTTTAATATGATTGGATGATGTGAAAGATTCAATTGAACCATTTCTCTGCTGTTGGATAAAAAAAATGACAAAAAGCAGGTTTTACTGAAAAAGGAAAACTGCTCAGATTCTCATTTACATTTTTATTATTGAAACAATATAATGGGAATCTATATAGTAGTACAAAAGCTTGAGAGTCACTCAACAATAATGGAACATACTCAATAGAAAGTACTCCAAATATACTGTTTTTGTGATTTACACTACATTTATCCACCAAACTTTACAGGCATCTGGTAAAACGATGTTTACTGCTTGTTGATCCAGCTAGATTCACATCACTTTTTTACAGAGTTTTCCACTAACCTTGATGGCTGCACAATTTCTCAGACCCACACAGTTAGGAATCTGGTTATAGTGTATTCCATCCGTCTCTTACATTTGAACCACACATCAAGTACAAACTGTCTTCTTCCACCTTCGTAAAATAGCTCAAATACGACACATTTTTAATCAAAATCACACACTGATATCCTCGTTCATTCCTTCATAACATTTAAAATAGACTATTGCAATGCACCTTTCTCGGGCATACCTAAGGGGCTGATCACGCCAAGGCGCGTCGCAGTGGGGCTGCTGCGCAACCGAGCGATTAAATGTGATTACCGGAAAAATGTGGTCTTTCTCTCTCTCTCTCTTTTTCTGAAAGACAGTAGCCTACATGAAACTATCAAGACATGAGATATGAATTCCTCCTTCCCATCTCACAGTCCAACAGCTAACTAGTTAGCTAGCTAGCCCTACCACATCTGCCGACATCTAAGCGGGAACGAAGTGGTAAAGTAATAAAGCCAGCCTCTTGCTTGATTTGATTGGCTGTTTGGGGCTAAGCTTGACATTTACGAACAGTGCAACTCCGCGCCTCGTGCTGAAAAGTTGAGAATATTCTAACCGCTAGAAAAACAGTGTAATCAGCCCCTAAGAGAGCAAGAAAAGTTCTCCAACTGGTCCAGAACGCAGCTGCCAGAGTCCTCACAAGATGGAAGAAGCTGGATCATATAGCACCGGTACTGGTGTCTCCACATTAGCTACCGCTTCACCCAACAGCTGATTTTAAAAATCCTCCTTCTAACCTGATAAGACTTTAAATGAGCTGACTCCCTCATACATCTCCAGCCTTATTTCCCCATATGCTCCATCATGTTCCCTTGAGGTCTGTTACTGAACCATTCCTCGATTTAATAACAACTCTTATGGTGGTCGAGCCTTTGCCCACCGAGCTCCACTTCTCTGGAAGAATCTCTGAGACTCTCTGAAGGGGGAGACATCCCGGGCAAAAACGTTGTTTTAAATGCATGCACCGGTCAATATTGAGATTTTGCTTCCATAACATGTCTTCTTGTTCAGACTAGTGGAAAGAAAACATCCAAAATACACGTCTAGGTGTTTATTTTACTACTTTGTCTTTTTGCGTCTGTAGATTTCTCCTAAATTCACCAGAAGTTAGCGTTAGATAACGCCTCGTTTGTCTTAGTTAAACATTTTTACCGTGCTCAACTATAGTGCCTTCAAAATGTATGGAATTTTACAATCCATACCTTTAAAGGGGACATATCATGCTCATTTTCAGGTTCATGCTTTTATTTTGGGTTTTTACTAGAACATGTGAACTGTGAAAGGGTCTAAATATTGTAGACTTGTGACATCACAAATGGACAAAAATCCTAACGGCTTGTTTCAAACGCACAATTTCTGAATACGGGCTGTATGTATTTCTCCACGGATTGAGTGTTTTGATACTTTCACAATATTTTTATATCACTTAAACCTGCTTTATTATATCAAATACATGTAAATCTTACTTTTTACAATATGTGACCTTTAACGGTCGTTTTCTCTAAATTAGAGTTGTTTCACTCTGAGCCAGAAATCTCCACTTCAGCAGCACCAAACTTTCCAGTTTCATTCCTCTCTATATTCTGAAGGTTTTTACAGAAGGGTTTGTTCATATATCATTCATAGCCTGAACATTTCATTCATAAAAACATTGTGAAAATGGATTTTTTTTTTTTATGGCCGTTGACAGTATTTTCTGATTTATGGAGTAATAAAGAGAGATATCCAAAATTCTAATTCATTCCAAAAGGAACCTGGCTTTATCCAATGGTCAGATTTCTGTGCTGGAAATGTATGCAAATTAGCACAAATTTGATAAGATAATGCCTCATTTGCATATTTCAGAATGATTGTTTAGAAAACCTGTAATGCAAAAAAGTAATAGTCTTAATGTAAGTAATCAACTGGGGATGTTTAATGGTGTCTATCCCATCTATTAGTGTAATCTTTTACCCTATTCACCTGCGGTGTCTCTCCTGAAGTTGAAGTTATGTTCAGTAGCAAAGCATGGAGTATAACAATGTTCTCATACGGCCATAAAAGCTGTTCTGGGGGACTTTGGCCTGAATGAATGGGCATATAAAGCCAATGATAATCTACCTATTTTGTTATTTAGGCGTGAGAACTTGTTGATTTCAGGAAGTGGCACCAAGTAACTCATGACATTACTGACTAACGATCATGTGTACTCCGGTACCTGTGCAATGAGTCGGGCTCGGCTGCTCCAGCGAGGGACTATCCAGCCTAGGATGGACGCCCACCTCGAACAACTCCTGGACCACCTCCTCGCTTCCCGAGCTGGAGGGACGAAGCCCTCCGTAGCCCCCCTGGGTGGGCAACTCGTCCGAACTGTTGGAGTCACTGCTGCCCCTCTGAGAGCGTGTGATGGGAAGAGGAGGAGAGAGATTGAACAGAAAGAGAAGGAGAAGGAGAGACACAAAGACGCAGAGAGAATAGAAGCGTGATATCCAGGTGCACCGATGCTCACCGGAGCAGGAAAGATATCAAACTGAAGCCTTGTCATAATGGAAAATCTGAGCACAATTTCCAATTTCAAAAGTAGCTCCCTTTTCATGTCCCCTTTCTTTATCCATCTATACAAGTCTGATTAAAATTGGATGTGGTAAAAGGAACGCTTCAAAGCTTCAAACTGCTCCGCTCCGCAGTTGTTGTTGGCTGTAAACTGGATCAAATGAACTGGCCTTCAATAAGGCAGTGATAAAACAGGCCAGGTGGAACCGCTGTGAGCTGAGAGCCAAGTAGTCATGGGAAGATGGAGATATAAAAAGACGTGCTGCTCACACACATGCACACTTATCCCAGCATGCCCGTATCAGGAGCACAGAGGGAGGCAGGTGTTTTAATCAGTAAAGCATGTAAATAGTAATTAATGATGATTAGCAAGATGGAAGATGACATGAGGTGTGACTCCCCAAAGCCCCGCAGACATGGACCTGTTAGTATGTGTGTGTGATTATTACAGCGAATGTTACCCGCAATCCCGACTGACTTGCAAATGTGTTATTTTCGCCTATTCTAAAATGAGTATTTGAATATTTCTGCATACTGGGGTCCCTAAACAGTCTCAAAATTATATAAATTGGGTATCACTGTAAAGCTGAGACTCTTGTGGATCCAATGAGCCCAACTGTATTCATGTGTGATGATGTTAGTCCCCATAGTAGTCATTTCATTGTAGTGAGACCATTTTTTGAAACATGACCTCTCTGTATAAAATGACCTGTAGTGACCTCTAGGATAATCACAGCCTCATGAAACTTTACAGCCACAAACTAGAGACCTAGAGCATTCAGAAGATGGATGGCTTTCCTAGCTAGATTGACAATAAGGGGGTTTCTGAGCAGTTTACACAACGGAAGCGCTTGCCATCCAATCGCCAAAAAATGCAATTCTTGCAGAAATCTCATAAATGTCAAAAGTTTATTGTCACCAAATCACAGCACGGCTTTTTCTATGGTGTTCCTTAAGGTCTTAGTGTCTTAATGTGGTATTTTCTATCAATTCTCGAGTGGTAAAAAATGGTTAAATTTAGCACCGAATCTGTGTAACAAATGGTATCAACCCCAAAAATTGCTGCAACAACTTATGAGACATAATAGAGCATGGGGATGACCATCATATACTTCTATCATAATTTTCTAAACCCTTATACACTTTTACAATTCATTTGAAATAATTCATTAATTCATGTTTATTTCTGATTTATGACTAAAGGAACTTGTCACACAGTGCTGAGCTGCATCTCAAATGAATCTTCAGGTTCCAGCTTTTAGATGATGATTTCTATGTGAAGATGGTTTTCAGTAGAGTACATGCAGGCCCACAACATCCCATTTGAACACTGCATTCATTTGCTGGTACTGTATAACAGCCTCCATTCCTCTGGGAAGACTTTTTTTCTCCAGACGTTGGAACCTGGCTGCAGGGATTTGCTCCCATTCAGCCACAAGAGCATTAATGAGGTCCAACACTGATGCTGAGAGATAAAGTCTGGCTCACAGTCGGCCTTCCAGTTCATCCCTAAGGGTGTTGGATGGATTGAGGCCAGGGCTCTGTGCAGGCCAATCAAGTCATTTTACACCAAACTGGGAAAACCATTTCTTTAAGGAGCTGGCTTTGTGCACCAGGGCATTTTATACTGACATAGGAAAAGGACTTCCATCATGTCTAAAATATGATTGTAGCATTAAAGGGTCAAAGTTTGGAGTTTTTGAAGTGGGGTTGTATGAGGTATTTATCCATAGTTGGTGTATTACCTACAGTAGATGATGGTTGGTGTGCCCTCAGTTTGGAGAAACAGATAGGACAACCCTTTCTCCCACAAAATTATGTTCCGCCAAACACCTCCATTTGGTCAGCGCCCTTCGGCATCGGAAACCAACGCACGGAGGCACCATTTAGCGACAGTATGGGACAAACCGGGCTTTCAACGAACTCCAATGTAAACCCACCCGCGGCATCATTAGACAGTCGGAGCAACTGACATAGTATTAATAGCGTGAGAGTCCGTTGAGGGCAGACGGGAGCAGTGCTGAATGGGTCAAACAAAAACAGGACTTTCAACCAGGAGACCGCTGTTCATGTCCTGTGTGAAACTAAAAAAGTAACGTTGACTTATTTTGTCACGTCAGCCTTTAGTCACGTGACTCGTCAAATTATGCTAGCTTTCCAACATCGTCGACCCTATCTTTAACGTCAACCACGTCCGTTTCCTAACCCTAATTAAGTGGTTGTGTTGCCTAAACCTAACTTCCTGTGAAAACGGAAGTTTAATTTGAAAGGACGCTATACATGTGACGAGCGTATCTTGACACGCCATCCCTGACGCTTCCAAAAGTAACACAAGAGCCTGTGAGTCGGTCTCTGATGCCAAGGGGCGCTGACCAAGCGGCGGTATTGAACGAGTCGGGAGTGAGAATGTGTTGACCATACAACTAAACTGAATTTTCAATTACGTTTCAAAGGAAACGTTTTTTCCTCTCCTGGCTTATGGTCACAGCTTTAAACATTTGGTTAACGTAGTGAATTGAAGCAAAACAAAAAACAAAAAACGCAACCACACTATTTAGTTAGGTTTAGGCTACAGAACTATCGTTAGGTTTAATAAAACGACTATGTTTCCTGTGTTTGTCGGACCCACCCACACACCAGTAGTGGGCCACATAACTTTCAATAACTTTATTAGTCCAATCCGTGTGAAATGTGTGTGTGTGTGTGTGTGTGTGTGTGTGTGTGTGTGTGTGTGTGAGAGTACCTGGCTGTCTCTCCCCAGCAGCTGGTAGCTGCTGTGTTCGTCCAGGCTGAGGTCATCAGGCAGCGCCGGAGACGACGACTTATCTGACAGCTGCTCTGACATCAGAGACGCCTGCTCCACCTCCGCCAGCTGGATCTGTCACACAAACACACACAGCAAGTAACAAGTCAAGTTGTTGCATCTGCAGTCTGACTGGTCAACAGGTAACGTGATGCTGATATGTTTCTCTTTCTCTGGCGTGGACGAAATCACATTTTTATCCCTCAATGTTCTCAAAAGGTGGAAAGGCTTCATGATATATGCACTTGCACCGTGTTATTATTATTATCTGCTCATCCTGTTTTTCATTTCATTCAAAATAAAATCAATTACATGTAATACCCAGATTTTATTTCTGCTATAAAGATAGAAACAGCTATATCCAATATCGGATGGCTTAGCTGTCAAAGGGTGGAAAAGATGTTCAGACATTTTCTCTGCCTCGTACAATCACGTCTATCTCAAAGGGGCAATCACACATTTCACCACCAAGTGACTTAAACCACGTGCATTCACTCGTGACGCACGCAGACATGCGAAAACATCAGTCACACATAAGAAATGAAACCAATTTTAGCTCGGAGCAGAGGTGATTCCATGATTTCAACCTATGTGCAGCATACATATTTAATATCTGTAGCTGTGTATTGTAGGTGTGTCACTGTATGAGTCACAGCAGCTTACTGTAAATGTGTTCTAGATATTAAGATGCACATGTGAAGAAGTGTGATCTATCTGGGTAGTTCTAGTGTGCCGCTGGCATTAGATTAACATACAACATGCAAATAAATATTTAATGTCTTATGGTACTCCTTTATCCTGCAGCACATTGCTGCAGCTCCTCCTCGGCTTCTTTCACTCAGTACAGTCGTGATCGAAGCGTTTGTGGATGAAGGCGTCGCATATATCGCACAGTGTCATTGAAAACAAGGACACTGTGCACAGAAATGTTTTTTTTTTTTCAATTACAGTGATTTAATTGCAATAACAAAGTCACCTTCCTCGGAACATTACTGTACATGTGAGCAGGGTTTCATCTCAATCTGGAGCATTGTGGATCACATGAGAGCGTTTTTTGCTGCAAACTTCAGTGACATTTTCTATGAAGCCCATGTTTATAATGCATCATAAACACACTTAAATAATATAATAAATATAATAATGCGTTATAATCTTTTTATAGCACTGTATAGTCATAGTTATAAGCACTAATAAATATTCATAATACTTTATAACAACAATCATAACACAGAATTCACGGTCACTCACTGACAATTTATTTTTGCAAGGATCATAATGTATTATAATTCCCATAGTTGTAATACATTCTAATCTTTTTCTTTTATAATGGATAATAATCACTGTTATAATGCATTATAATGTGATTATAAGTGGTCATTGCTTGCTTTACTGTAAGTAAAGTAGAATTCATTTTACAACATTTTGTGTGTTCTTGCATAGATTTAATTATGCTTCTTTTTTTACCTTAGAGTAACTTAAAATCACATTATAATGCATTATAACAATGTTTATAATGCATTATAAAAAGATTATAATGTATTACAACTATGGGGATTATAATACACTATGATACACTATGAACAGTAAAAGTAAATTAATGACCAGCAATGATATGATACTTGACCTTATAAGTCATTATACTTTACAATGTGTTATGATTATTGTTATAAAGCATTATGAATATCTATGAGTGCTTATGACTATAATGCTATAAGAAGATTATAACACATTATAAATATGCTTATTTATTAGATCTTGTTTTGTTTTTACTGATTGCTGCTGTACATTTCCCCGCTGTGGAACTAATAAAGGATCATCTTATCTTATCTTATCTTATAATGCATTATAGACGTGTTGTTACGCAAACTTAATTTTGAAATCATAACACTTCTATAGAATGATAACTTATCTGAAAATGTATCAGGGTTTTCATCAATGTGAAGCTGAACTGAAAACAGCAGCAGCATCACGTTGCTCATAAAAAACAGCAGCACAATATTCTCCTCTTGTAGCGCTGGTGCTGCCACTCTGACCCCGAAACAACAATGAATAACTTGGTATATAACAGGTTAAATAAATACAGGAAATTCCTCAGCTTTGGAACAATGTGTAGGAGTGTTTTACAGCTCTTGATATGTATGTGTTGCGTCTTTTGAGCACCCCGGCTTTCTGTCTGCATGGGGATGGTTACACAAATGTATAAATAAATAGCATTTTTCAAACACCTTGGGGGGGAAACGGAGGATGCTGTGGATTCACTGAGGTGTTTGATCTTACAGTATACTGACTGGGGGGAAACAGATATATGCACATGTGGTTCGGTAGAAGCTCCACACATTAATGAGATTTAATCATATGACACATATATACACACACAGCATGGCTAATGTGATATGGTATATAGCACATATTTATGGGATTAGACACACATGTTTCTTACTCTCTCTCTCTCTCTTCCCACACAGTAACACTGGATTTGTTTATTTCTGCAGACATGGTTTATGTGAAGAATCAAACTGCTTTGATCCTGAACTGTTCAAAACGGCAGAGTTTAGATGTGTCTGTTGTTTATTTTATTACCTCCGTCAAGGCCGAAGGCCTAGGAAGGAGGTTATGTTTTCACCGGCGTTGGTTTGTTGGTTTGTTGGTTTGTTTGTTTGTCTGTTTGTCTGTTAGCAGGATTACTCCAAAAGTCTGTGGCAATCCGGGCCATGATCCGGATTCAGCCAGAACATTAAGACCTCTGGGTGTAACACATGCGCAGTGTAACTGATGACGCATGACCCCACCTCTTTCCTTCAGAGAGAGAGACAGAGAGAGAATCTACAAGTGTAGATTCTGCGTTTTTTCACATTAAACTCGGTGAAATTACGGTTGAGTTCGACCGAAGCACACTTGGTGATTATTGGAAAAAGTAACGACGACGGATTACGTGAGTTTTATTTAGTTTCTGTCCAGTTTGAATGAAGTGTTTTACGATGCTCCGCTACGTACTGTACATAAAAAAAGAGAAGGGATGTCAGTGAGTGAGATGTGTGCGACCCCGCTCACCTCCTGTGGGTGGCCCTTACAGTCCTTGCAGACGGGAGGAGAGCAGTAGTGGTGGAAAACTGAACCGGAGAGGTTGTCGATCATGTCCCCTTCCAACGAGTCCTTAATCAGCAGAGACACACTGTCCAGCCACTGGCTCTCCTGCAACACACACACAGACAACGTATTGACCTTTTGATCTGTTTGTAATGAGCACAAAGAACAACACAGTCGTGTTTCATTAGAAGACATTATACCAGCCATAACGTGCTATGGATGCATATCATCCACAGCAGAGAGTCGCACTGTAAAGGACAGAGGGTGTCGTATCCTGTACAGATTGTAAAGCCCCCTAAGGCAAAGTTGTGATATGTGATTTGACTTGAATGTTATCAGTCGCTATAAGCCCCATAGATGTGGGTCAATAGGGACCTACTACAACCACTAGTAGGTTTTATCATCTATTCACATCTGAAAGAAGGTACTGAAGTTGTAGTTTTGTTGCCTAAACCCAAAGAAGCCTTTTTGTTTCTGTTCAAAATGTGACGTTTCATTCAGTTTTACATGTTAGAACGTGTTACCTTTAAGTTTCACTTTCACCTTTGCAACATAGTAGGCGTAGTAGGCCCCTAATAACCCACATCTATGGTGCTTATAGCGACTGATAACGCCTTTTTAATGGCTTGATAACAGTCGAATCAGGTGTCATTTCACTCTGAGGAAGAGTGTAAATATTGTAGTGTATTTCCTGAAATGTTGAACTAGTCCTTTACAATTCTGTGTAATTAGGGAGTGCTAGCTGTACACAACCATCCAGCAGGTGTTGAATATCAATATGAACCAACAGCATTCTGGTAACAAGCCCAACCTCCTAAACATGATGATGTCTATGTCACCGTGTGCGCAACATGAACCGTTGAATCATCTATATCAGAGACTTATCAGCCGGTCACCAGTCATGGTGTCTGTCTGTCTATCTATCTATCTATCTATCTATCTATCTATCCATCTATCTGTCTGTCTGTCTGTCTATCTATCAATCTATCTGTATCTGTCTGTCTGTCTGTCTGTCTGTCTGTCTGTCTCAGTAAAAGTCAGCGTCCGGACTCTGGTTTTTCTATCATCAGTTTTCCTGCCGAGGCTCAAAAGACTCAAAGACAGTTTCCCACTTTGTCAATCTGTCTCACGCTTCTTTCATACAAATTCATCTTTCCTTCCGTTTCAACCCGCTCTCACACTGCAGCTCACTAATGTTAAACATTTTACAGCAATCACTTCCTCTGACTCAGTGTCTCGTCCATATTTCTCTCCCAACTCCTCTCCTCTCCTTTCTCTCACTCTTTCCTCCCTACTTCTTTTTGTACAACATCTGTAACGACTGCATCTCGTGTTATTTAATTAACCTTAATCCGTTAGAGCCGGCGTTATTTTTCAGCCGCTGCTGGCAGGTGCAAAACAGAGATCGATGACTTTTTGCCCGCTTTAAGCCGAGCCAGAGGGGCAGATAAATGTCAATGTTGTAAGATTAATTGCATGATCCCTTTGAAAAAAATAAATAAAAAAATACACTGGTCTACTTTAGGCAGGCTGATGGCTTAGAATTCCCACTGAGTGGCACCGGAGAACCTGAAGTAATTGGCAGATTCCGGAGCAGAGATTTTACAAAGTCAGCGGGATGCATCGAGAAATCAAATGAAGGAAAGGTCTTCAGGGTGGAATAAGAAATGAAGAGCAGTTTAGCTGTTCAAAGACTTGTTGTCCCAAAAGCACATGAGTGCTTAAACTGTGTGCCTCCCTCTCTCCCTAGTTTCTCCTCCTTGTCCTCTCTTTTCACGCAGGCTGCTCTGTGCTGGACACATCGGCCGTCCAGGGACCCGGTCTCTCTCTCTCATCTGGCTTTCGGTGCCTCATTACAGATGTTTTGGCTCTTTGTCGACCAGGAGATTCAGTCTCTCTCTCTCTCCCTCCCTCTGTGTGTGCGTGTTTCTTTTCTCCTGTTTCAGTTTTGCTTCTTGTGTGTTTATGTCTGTCCTCTTTCCAGGTCTCCACGGTGGAGGAGGTTACGTGGCACAGGTCTATTTGGTGGCACCTGGAAGTTGCTTGACATCCTCCAGTATCTATTTTCTACGTTGGTCTATTCTGTACACACAACATCATGTCTGTACGATGGATCCCTCGTCTGTTTCTTTCACTTTTTTCCCTGTTAAAGTTTTTTTTGGGGGGATTTTTTTTTTCATACCCGAATTGAGGGTGTAAGGACGGAGGGTGTCTTGTGATCAGATTGTAAGATTTGTGATTTGTGATGTTAGGCTATATGAATAAAATTGACTGGACTTGATAGACTGAATCTGCCTGTAGTGAGCTTCAAAAGACATCACTGACTATGTGAGCAGTTTTGGAAAGTTCACAGCATTTTTTTCAGCAACAGACATTCATACGACAGTACATCAAGACAAATCCTTTTTAAATCCTTGTGCAGAATCTTCCAGTTACAAATGCACCCATACTGCAGCCTGTATGTATAAAAGCTCAGCTATTGTCATCAAGATGAACACAGAGGTCAGTTACATGTCCTAATATCTACATTGTACGTATTTGACAAGCATGGGAGTTGACGAGGACTGACCATCCACCTAAGTCAGGGGTCAGCAAGCTTTACTATCAAAAGAGCCGATTTAGGCATAAAGAAAAAAAAAAAATCTGTCTGGAGCACAAAACATTTGAGCATTGTGATGAAGGTAACACTGTCTGTCTGCAAGTCTGTGATTGGTCATATACTGCAAACACCGCCCCGTTCATGTGAGAAACCCTGGGTTGATTTACAGAGTTGATAACCACCATCGTAGGACTGTTTAGCGTGATATCGTTTGTTAGGGTTAGTGAAGCCAGATAACGAGAAGATACCCTGGGTATGTTGAACGCGCTTCGTAATACAGGCCCCAGATTGGTTGGATGAGGGTCACCAGAGCCACCAGTACACCTTCCATACATAGTGATAATTGACAATAGGCTTATATTATGTACATAATGGTGAAATAACACTTTTAAATGTAACTGTCGTCTCTTTATCACTTCCCTCAGTCAGAACATCTTCATGAAAAATTATTATCTTGCAGATGAGCCTCTTTGTTTCTCTCTCGTGATTTTTCAGTATTATTTTTCTACGTCAGTCTGGTTTCTGTCTAAAGTTTTCCTCCAGTACCTGCTGTTTCCTTCTCTTTCCCTCCCTGTGAGAGTTACAGCTAAAGGGTGTGAGGTGAAGAGGGCAGCCACAGTCAACAGCCAGACCTTGGCAGCACACACTAATATACGGTACGGTACACACACACACACACACACCCAAACACACACACACATTGTTTCGAGTGTCGGGAGATGCACAGCGAGGGGGTGAGGCAGCCTGATTGATTGGCTAAGCTTGAGGCCTTGGTTGTGGTAAATGGTGCCCATGACCCTGTTTGATTCACTGCACTGCCATCTGGTTCCTTCCATCCAGGACACTCTAATCCACTCTGAGCCACCTACTGTGGATCCTCCTTATTTTACAGACACATACTGTATATGCATTTTCACTCAAATTCTGTATATTTGAAGATGCTTTACTGTATATCTATTTGTGGTTCATAATAAATACCAAGTCAGTCTTTCAGTATTTTCAAATTCAAGATTTTATCATTACACAAAAATGTGACTCATTTAATAATCAAGATCGTGGTCTATTGTGTATGGAATGACATTTCATTCAAGAATAAATAAATAAATAAATAAATAAATAAATGAATGAATGAATGAATAAATAAATAAATAAATAAATAAATAAATAAATAAATAAATAAATAAATAAATAAATAAATAAATGAATGAATGAATAAATAAATAAATAAATAAATAAATAAATAAATAAATAAATACATAAATAAATAAATAAATAAATAAATAAATAAATAAATAAATAAATAAATAAATATGCCTATGAAATAAATCCTGAAATAAATAAATTAGGCAATACATATATAAATAAATATAAGTATAAATATACATCTATTTCAGGGGACTTTTATTTCATAATGCCACATTTAGTTATTTTAAGTGTTTATTTCATTGCCATATTTATTTACTTACATATTTATTTATTTATTATTTATGTAATATTGATTCCATGTAAAACAAGAAAACAGACATTCCTCTGACAAGGCTGCGCACACCTTGAAACTAATCACCTGTTCCTCGACACATGGCCCAACCTTCAGCACATTTCTTTGAAATCTGTTAACAGGTTTTTTTTTTAGATATCCTGCTGACAGCAAACAAACAGGACCCCAAAAAATAACCTCTTTGGTGGAAGGTGTAGTAATGAAAGTTTTATTAAGAATGTTGTTGGTGAAATCTTACCAAGATTCAAGGTCTTTTAGTTGCTGGAGATTTTGAGTGTAATCACACAGTCCTCCACAGCAGATGGATTTTATAAGCTACTCTCAGGTCACACAGGAAGACATGCTGATGCTATCGCCTGCAGAGCAACACATCGATCATATTTCAGCCAGCCGACTCACATGGAATGGATTATTATGTGGCGGTAGAAAATGTAGAGCTGATATTTGGTGTCCAGTTCTCTGACTTTGTCACTTGGCGCAGCAGAGAGTGGGGAGTGATGACGCTAATAACCTGCAGTACACTCAGAGCCGACAGGTGGATGCTGGGTGGAGGTTATTAATGCTACATGAACAGCCGCAGTAGCAGCAAGTTACTGTGGCATGAAGAACACTGACAGCTTACGTACACCGTCATCATGAAAAGAGTGCATTGGATATATTTGTAGTGAGTGTGTTGTGTGATTGTAGCAGCGAACTACACCCATTTTCAAAATTCATGCATGTCATTCTACGGTCTACGTCAGTCCAAAAAATATTGGTAAAAATGATCAACTCTCTTCCCAAATCCAAAAACTGGAGTGCTAAAACTCAAATTGTTGTACTGTACATAAGAAGAAGTGAACGTAGTCACCATGACGCCACCCGTTGGTTTGTGAACTGCCGTTTTGAAGCCTCGAGTTCGGCATTTTGGCCGTCGCCATCTCGGTTATTTGCAACCACAAGGGACCAAAGAGGGTGGAGCTAATGATGCCTTAAACTGAAACTTGTGAGCTTGTGTTTACAACGTGGGAAGTCGTGTACACAACATGCGTGGCGTTCAAGTGGTGAAGTCGTGAAGAACACCGCTGCTAAGCAACGGCAATATTAACGTTACTGTCGGCGTCTAGAAGCCACAGAGGCTAACGATTTAGCAAGCTAGCACTCATAATGACAGAGGAAAAAGATGAGGTCGTTGGGAATATCAACATTTTCCTCAGACATAATATAAAATTTCCAAGAAAAACAATATACGACTAAAATTACAATAAATTCACTTATTATGCACCGAAAAATGAAGTTTCACAGGCTTCGGGGGGCAGTGAAACGGACAAAAACACGGACAACTCTCAGACCGGACAACGCCGTGGTCGCGACCTGTCAATCACAAGGTAGCCCCGCCCTAAAGCATCCCCTGCTTTATGGTCTATTTGACTCTAAATGGGACCATAATTTACTAAATGAACATCATGCTGTATTGAAGAAGACTTGAAACTAGTGATTGAGACCATAAACTCATGTTTACAATGTTTACTGAGGTAATAAATCAAGTGAGAAGTAGACTCATTTTCTCATAGACTTCTATACAATCAGACTTCTTTTAGCAACCAGAGGAGTCGCCCCCTGCTGGCTGTTAGAGAGAATGCAGGTTTAAGGCACTTCAGCATTGGCTTCACTTTTCAGAACCGGAGGTTGCCACATTGGACCGCTCCATAGACAGTGAATTGGGAGAGATGTTACAGATGACACTGAGAGAACAGAGGGGAATGTTCTGAGTAAATTGTATGTTTCAGAAGTGAGAACACTATATAAATAAAGCTCACTTCCCTATAGGCCATGGGAATAACATATTGTAATTCTCGTCTGCTTGAACTAGCTCGCCGACTTTGCTTCATTTCTGTGCCGCCCGTTGTTGTTAACACTTTGTCTGCTCCGGACACACAGGGACAGCAGCGTGCCAGCAGCACAGAAGCAGCAGCTGCAGTCGTCCGTCAGTGTCGTCGACACAGAATCTGCTCAGCCAAAAGCACACCAGAGACTTCTCTTTTCAAGACAATTGAAAAAAGTAAAAGGAGGGATATCCAGGGATGGTTTGGTGCAGCTTTATAGAGCAGCAGTGGAGAGCATCCTTACCTACTGTGAGTAATAACTGTGCGGTTTGGCAGCATGTCAGCTGAGGACAAAAGACAGCTGGACAAAGTGGTGCGTACTGCACCCAGAATCATTGGATGTGACATCCCACCTCCTAGAGGGAAATCTAGAAGAGAGGAGCCTTAAAGCTCAAAAGGACCCCTCTCACCTGGCTAACAACCGTTTTAATCTCCTTCCTTCTCACAAAAGACTAGAAGCATCAACACCAGAACATACATCCTGAAGCTGTCCACCTCTTTAACACTACAAACAGCACTGCAGGCCACTCAGCAGGTTAAATAATAGAGCTAGATAAAGCTCTTTATCTAGTGGGTCGTTTATTGTTGCTGCCAGTTTTCCTTCAGGTGCCAGTGTTTTATCTATGATGTTCTTATGTGTTGGATTTGTTTGATGCTTTTATGATTATTTCATGGGTATGGATATCACATCTGTTTTATCCTTTGTTTAATGTATTATGTGCTTTCTGAGTCAGTGGCTTTGCTATTTTTGTCTTTCTCTGTCTTTGCTTAATTAAGCTCACTAACGCTACCTTTCCACCAGATCCGGCGAGGACGCTAGTTGACTCGCTGCTCCACTCAACTGGCTGCCTCCCACTGGTGACGTACCCTATCGGGGAATGCACCCGATCGGTCCCTGGTTTTCTGCTCAGGCTGTCCTCATACAACGTTTTCTAGCCATACCTACGAAAAGTAAAGCACTGTAATTTTTATATATATATCCCAGAAAAATCAATTCCTATTTAATCAACTTAATCATGAACCAGGAAGTATAAAGAGCGACAAACGCCATGTAGGGAGGAGGTCGGGGTGGATGAGTGGGCTCAAAAAGACTAGACTATCACCCAGTATACCGCTGTTCGTGTCCTGTGTGAAACCAGAAGTCAACGTTGATTTATTTGTCACGTAACTTCTGTACTGAAGCAACGCCACTTCCGTAGTTATTTTAACCCAAACCACCATCTTTTCCTAAACCTAACCAAGTTGTTTTGTTGCCTAAACCTAACCAAGTTGTTTTGTTTCCTAAACCTAACCAAGTTGTTTTGTTGCCTAAACCTAACCAAGGAGTTTTGTTTCCTAAATCAACCAAGGAGTTTTGTTGCCTAAACCTAACCAAGGAGTTTTGTTTCCTAAATCAACCAAGGAGTTTTGTTGCCTAAACCTAACCAAGGAGTTTTGTTGCCTAAACCTAACCAAGTTGTTTTGTTGCCTAAACCTAACCAAGTTGTTTCCTGTGAAGACGGAAGTTTATTTTGAAAAAGACTGTATGCATGTAACGAGCGAAAATTGACACATGTTGCTGGACAACGTACAAAAAAGGAGGAAATAACTTTTCATAAGATATCATACAAACTGCTGTATAAGGATAGTGTATGTTACAGTATACTCTGTTACTTACAATCCAATTTCATATTAGCACTACATCGCCTAGTTTGACAGCTTGGTCAGAGTTTCGTGAGTCAGGCGCGTCACGCTGGACAGGCTCATTTGCATACAGCACAATCCCCCTCCATACTTGCTGCAACACTCCCGCCATGTGCGAATGCTTCTCCTGCTCTCTATGGGAAATGAATAGAAAGCATTGAGACGCCAACCGTCTCCAGATCTGGTGGAAACATGCCAGATCAATCATGTTGGTATGGCAATAACATATTGAATCTTGAATTAAAATACGGCTGCACTCAGAAGCATGTTGACAACACTCAGAGCCCCATGTATAATCATCAAGTTGTAGGTTGAATGAAAAGAAGCTTGAAGCCTAAAAAAAAACTTGAGACGTTATGCAGCCGTTCCAAAAATCCCCAAAATTGAGCTGAAACGTGTCCTGCACCACTGAATCTGAACAATCTGGCTCCACTGCATCCATCAAGCTGACTATAATTAAAAATGACCAAGCAGCTATTATTTACCACTCTATAAAAAGTGTTTTTCTCTCTTGGTGTCTCTAACTTTCATTCTCTAATGCACTGCAAGCTTCGCGCCAACTAATCACGACCAGCGTGCGTCCACTTAATGACACTTGATTTCCTTTTTCCCCCTCATCTAAATGTTTTGTTCACAAATCACCATGATCATCTACTGCTGGAGTCATTACGTTCCCATGAATCATTCAACAGTGATGTGAATAATATTGGTCTGGCTTTAGTGCATGTTTTGTTGAGAATCAACTTATTCTAGATGTTGCACTTTCTTTTACATTATAAATCTTGGATGGATGTGTTCTGTTCTGCAGGTATGGAGTTAAAGGTGAGTCTGTGATTCTACACCTGAGCTCATATCTTCGTTATTAGCATAATACAGCAGAGACAAAAGGAAGAAATTCACATTCTCCACAGGGAGCCTAAATGCAACTCCGGAAAACGAATGAGTTATTTGCAAAGAGATTCTGTGACTGCAGACTATGCATACAGTAATATGACTGAAATAAGTGGAGTAGTTTGCCCTCTCCACTTGTGCACTTTTTTTCCATGAGGAAGCTGTGTTTATGAGGATTTAAATCTATGGCTCTGATTCCTGCTGGTTTGAGCTATCGGTGTTGTTTATGATTTCAATCTGTTTTTGTTATTTGTCCCTGGGATGAGAAATAAATATGAGTGAAGTGCTCGACTGCCTCGTTATCACACTTCAAAATAATTCAAACCTGACACGGCTGGGGTTTTAAACGTTCAATCAAAGAATGTGTGACAGGAATATTCAAGGATTTTGGATAACACTTTATAATAACCATCATATATAAATGGTAAATTGATAGTTAATTAAACTTAATAGCTTACTTATTGATAACTTAATAGTTATTTTACTGTTAAAACAATTAAATGATAATTAATGTTAACTAATTATTAGTCATGCTATAATTTGTTATTTTATTATTAATCTGTGAAATATGAAATAATTTATAAATGATATATTATATCATAGCATACGTATGGTGTAAGTGTAACTTCAGGGCGATGAGAGACCCCTCCGCTCCGCGTCGGTTTGCAGCATCGCCCTGTCGGGGTTTATTTCACAACAATGACCCGCTAGCTGTACATTATCCCGCTTATTACATGGCTACTTTGACACAAAAGCTGTCCTCCAGAGTCCGACATCAGAACTGCGCCCATAGCAACGGTCGGTTATACACATAGCAACAGTCGGTTATACATAGCAACAGTCTGTTATAAAGAAATAACAGACCTTAAAACGCAGTGATTGACCAATCAGAATCAAGTATTCAACACAGTCATGTAATAGTAGACAATAACAAATACATTCTGATTATATTAGTACATTATCTATTAACAGTTTATTGTTGTACACATTATAACATGATATACTATATTAAGGATTTGTTAATAATTACCAAATGATTTGTAAACCTTTTATAAACATTTATAAACATTACACAGATAGATGAACATGAAATCAATTTTGACAAAACATTAACTATATATCCGAATAATATTTATAGACAGTTTACGAACCAATTATTAACCATTAACAATGTGTTACAAATATCTATCTATGTAATGTTTACAGATGATTTACAAACAATGTGTTAAAGGTTTATAAATCATGTCGTAATTAACAAATACTTATATATAGTATATAAAATGTTAGAATGTGTGCAACAATAAACTGGTAAAATAACAAATTATTATATAATTGTAATATTATATTACATATATTGGCATTACTAACAATTAGTAAACACTATTTGTTGATAAAACTATAAAAAAAAACTATTAACTTTAAGTTTAATGAATTATGAATTTACCATTTATAAATGTTGGTTATTATAAAGTGTTACGAGATTTTGTGACAGAATAAATAAGAAGCTATTAAAAAGTCATCCATCATGCTCGGTTCCTGGACTTTTGTGCGTTTATATATACAAAGTTTTACATCGCTATCATTTGTGTCACTGGCTGTGTTTTTCTTCTGTATACTTATTTTCCTTCATGTTTGTTGTTTTATCTGACAAGAGTTCTTTGGAAAACAAATCTAAATCTCGACGTGAAAGCACATAAAAACAGGGCGGAACACTGTGCCTTTATTATGACAAAGCCATTTGCTGGCTAATCGGAGTAGAGATTTAAAGTACAGTGCATGTAGAAAGATTCCTCTGTCTCATCTCTCTTTTTACTCCTCTTCTGGTTAAAAATACCATTAGGCTGACAGACAATGAGCTATGAGCACAATGAGACTGTGGCAGAGCCTGCCACCCACTCACAACCTCCCTGTGTAACCCTTCCTCAGTCTCTCCTCCCTCTTCTCTCTCTCCCACCGAGTCACTGTCACTTTTTAAGATAGATGACGATATTCATTTTCTTTGGTCTGAACCAAAGTACAACTTAGGTTCATTATGTTCACTCTGCACAGTTTCAAACTAATCAGGGCTTAATGGGAAAAAAAAATCCCCAAAGAAATCAGACTTGAGTCCAGATAACTTCAGCGTCCAGGGTGGACACACATTACGGTTGTTGGGCAGATTATAGTTATTACAACTGATCGAACAAAGTTGGTCTATTTCAGTCGGGTCCAGATGGGGTTGTTGGTGGGGAGATACAATCATACAGAGTGTGGCGGTAATTCATTTTTTAGCCACTTGGAGGCAGCTCTGATAACTGCCCAAAGTCAGACAGATAAAGTCAGCGACGAGCTGGTGAACATAGTGGATCATTTAGCTGCTAAAGAGCCAGATATTTCTCAGACAGAGCTAAAAGAGAGAGAATATTGCACCAACATTCATCAGGTGGACACAGACAGGTCTCAAAATGAATGCTGATGTTGCTTCATATCTACTGAAGGTGTTTGCTAAGAAGACATCAATTTAAAGGCGATAATATGTCAATGTTCTGTTTACATTTTCAGTTTTACAATGTGTTAAAACGTGTTGTTTTTATGTTTCACTTTCACTTTTACAACATAGTAGGCGTAGTAGGACCCTAATGACCCACATCTATGGTGCTTATAGTGACTGATAACGCCTATTTAATGGCCTGATAATAGTCGAATCGGGTGGCCTTTTTGTGCTGAAATTGCAGAGTTTCTTCCATTTCCAATATGTGTTCCTTTCTGTGCATGTTGGTGGTGATGTTTGGGTTTCTAGTTTCTATAATAACGGCCTGTTTCCAACTTTAACATGAGAGATAAACTGTATTAACGTACTGCACTGTAACTTTATCCGATTAAGAAATAATATCACGCGAGCATTAGTCGAGATGACCTCTTTGTTGCTGTGGCTCTCTATGGCATAAGGCACAGCTGGCAATCAGATGCCAAGAGCGAGCTCCTTCTACTTCCACTAATCATTGTTTGTGTTGACGGGGTCACTTCTAATGAGCCACCTTGCAGTTTACGTGACACTGCTGTCACCTGCCCAAACACATTCAAGTTAAGGAGTAAACACTCCACCGGTGCAAACACACCTTTAGTCACTCCCCACAATCAGTAAGTTGCATCGAGTCATTCAAAAGAGTCAAACACAGTTAGTCACTCACTCATTCATTCACTTGCTGCAGCAATCAACCTGCTTTCCAAAGTACCAACCACTCACTTTTTTCTTTCTCTCCTTTTGTTGCTCTCGATTTAAATTTAGATTTGTTCTATTTTCTCCATTTCCTGATTTCTCGTCTCCCCCCCTCCCCTCCTCTCCTTTGTCTCTGTCTCTGTTTGTTTATTTACTTGTTTTTTTCTCTCTGTGCCTCAGCTTCCTCTGAAACTACCTGTTCTCATCTGCAGGTGCTATAATTGTGTGTGAGTGTGATTATAGATGTAGCTTGTACTGACTTGCTGTTAGAGATGCAGCAATCAGGGAGCTGAAGAATGAGAGCCACCACCTCCACGGCCGCCTCTCATGGTATTTTTAGAACGGCGGAGACAGCGGCCGTTTAATATCCTTGCACACGTTTGTGTGTGTGTTTGTGTGTGTGTGTGTGTGTGTATGTGCATGTGGGTCCTCTGCAAATGTATGTGTGTGTTACCTTGTAATTGCACAAGTAGGGCAGCGGTATTTCATGAATAAGAATATATATATATCTATCTAGCCATGGTCGGGGCCGTAGATTCTAACTTTCTGATATTTCAGAGTCGTGGTCGGGGCCATGGATTCTAACTTACTGATGTTTCAGAGCCATGGTCGGGGCCATAGATTCTAACTTACTGATATTTCAGAGCCATGGTCGGGGCCATAGATTCTAACTTACTGATATTTCAGAGCCATGGTCGAGGCCTTAGATTCTAACTTTCTGATATTTCAGAGTCGTGGTCGGGGCCATGGATTCTAACTTACTGATGTTTCAGAGCCATGGTCGGGGCCATAGATTCTAACTTACTGATATTTCAGAGCCATGGTCGGGGCCATAGATTCTAACTTACTGATATTTCAGAGCAATGGTCGAGGCCTTAGATTCTAACTTTCTGATATTTCAGAGCCATGGTCGAGGCCTTAGATTCTAACTTTCTGATATTTCAGAGCCATGGTCGGGGCCATAGTTTCTAACTTACTGATATTTCAGTATATACATCCCTCCTCATCCTCTTTCAACTCACTTACTGGGCCTCATGGAAGATGATTTTTGTATGCTTATATCTTAATACTTTCTTTCCCGGGAGGTTTATTCGTACTAATGTTCCATGTCGGATTCACCAAACTGTCTTAACTGCACAAACTTGACATGAACTTCTTTCAACCTGATGAATACCGCTTCTAAATGAGGAAGTACATGCTATAGAGATTAGACTATTTGCATAATCGACGCCCCTGAATTGCTATATAAAGCTACATGTCCCGCTTCGGTTCATTCACTGAAATTTTACCAACATGTAAGAAGAAGAATTTCACACGGCAGAGCTTCAAGTCCTGCTTTCTGAAATCAGCAGGCACAAACAGAACAGATGCAGTGTCAGTAGCAGTGTTAGGGGACCACGAAATACAGAGGCTAACAAAGCGTCACCCACTTAGTTCTTGCACGAGGCCCCATGTTTTGTTCTCAGAAGGGCTGCAACTAACGATTACTTTCTTGATCGATTAACCATTCCACACTTTTGGTGAGACAGCAGTGTCTCTTGTTGCATTAGATCAAACTCTCGAGGGACAAAACAACACTTCTCAGGCTGTGACTATCACTGAAGTGGCACTATACACTGTA
This sequence comes from Sebastes umbrosus, assembly GCF_015220745.1. Lineage (NCBI taxonomy): Eukaryota > Metazoa > Chordata > Actinopteri > Perciformes > Sebastidae > Sebastes > Sebastes umbrosus. The sequence continues at coordinate 2,902,984 of NC_051271.1, forward strand.
ACTCATAATGTGCATCAGTGCTGTCAGTGATTAGATTGGTGATCTTGTGATTATATTGTTGAATGTGATGTTCAGTGGCCGATGACTCATCCGCTTGGCACAGCTATCTGAATTCTGTCAGGGTGTATTGCAGTTAGGAGCTCAGCAGTCTCAGAGCCTCATCAGCTCATCAACTCGTGATCCAACACCACGAGCTTCTGGTGAGAACTGGCCCCTTGGATGTAAACCAGCAGCATGCATCTGGATCAGGTGTCTCTCAGCTCAAGGACAGCAAGCGTCCAAGGGGACAAAGGGATCGAATGATTTGCAGCCTCTAATTGTCCAAATTAAAGGCAAATCAATCGGTGTGCGCAACATTTCAAATGCTGCTCTGTTTTGTCAATGCTGCTCAGTCTTAAAAAGGGAAAGCCTGGATATTGTTGCTTGCTAACAGATGTATTCAAATGAATGCAAGTAACTGTTGATAGCCTTATAAGAACTGATTTGGTGATCTGTAGGCCAAGAATGGTCTCAACCTCCTGGTTAATGTTGGATTAAATTTGTCGTTGAAAAATGTAGCGCTGTCTTGGAGAGATGTCTATTTAGATAATAATCATCATCTGTTAGAGTGGCAGTATGTTTTTGGCATCATTAGGCAAATTATGGCTCTTATCTGCGTTGGTAAAAGAAGCATCAGATTATTCTCTGTTAATGTGAAACACACCTGAGCCGGAGAGTAGAGCCGACATCGAGGGTGCGTGTGCCCCTCATGAGCCGCACCGCCTCCTCCTCCTCCATCTCGTAGTGGCGCCATCACCCCGCCACTTGGACCCACGACCGTCCCGACTGTAATCGCACCAGACGCTCCTCCGCCCACGCCGGACCCGCCCGCGGCGGCGCCTGAGGCCCCGGCGATTGCACCGATGCCCCCCATCATGCAGCAGAGGCCTCCCTGGGCTAGCTCCAGCTCGATCTCGGCGTCCATCTCGGCGTCCTCCTGCGCCTCCTTGTTGGAGTCGTCCAGATGCTTCATGAGCACGGCCACCACCACGTTGATTAGAACAAACTGAGCCGTGAGCACGAAGGAGACGAAGTACATCGGGGAGATGAACTGCAGTCCGGTGTTGCAGCCGTAGTCGGTGGCCGGATGACCCGGTGGGCACTCCCTCAGTGTGTCCTGGTGAGGTGGAGGAGTACAGGGAGAGTTCAGGGTGAGGAAGGGAAAAGGAACGATGGCTGGACAAAATGGAAGAAGAGTAAGACTTCAGGAAACAGGAAGTACAGAGAGAAGGTCAGTTAGGTGAAGAGGAGTTTGTGAAGAGAGTTTGTGCACTCGGGGCCTTCTTCTTCCCTGCTTCTGCCTCACGTGAGTGCACGATACAAACATAACTACTAGTTATCTAAAAGTCCACAGAGTACCTTTAACCCTTTACCTTTGATGATGCTGCTTTCAGCCTTTACACTCCCAGCCGCTGGAACAACCTTCCAGAGGAACTGAGACGAGCTGAAAATATTGATATTTTTAAACGTAAAGTAAAAACCCATCTATTTAGTCTGGCTTTTATGTAGTGTTTTATAATTTTATAATTTTATGTTTTTTATTTTTTATACTTATTTTATTAATCATCATCATTATAGTGTTTATTTTACTCTATTTTATTTAATCAACATTTTATTGCTGATCATTATTATCTCTTTTATTCGATATTATTGTATTACAATTTTTATATATTTTATTATTTTAATACAATCTGCTTATTTTGTGAAGTTTCATAATTTATATTTATTTATTTTTAATTCCTTGTATTTTATTTATCTTTTATTATCTTAAATACCCATCTTTTATTGCTTTCTTATTCAATGAACTTTTATATTTGTTGTTTTGGTGTGCATTAGTCTCTAAATCCATTTTTAACATTTTTGTCAATCGTCTGTCCAGCACTTTGAATGGCATTTGACTTGTTTGAAAGGTGCTATATAAATAAAGTTTGATTGATTGATTGATTTAATAAGCCAATTATTTTTCTGATTAAATGATTAATAATCATTTGGTCCATGAAATGTCAGGAAATATTGAAAAAGACCTATTTTAATTTACCATTGCCCGCGACGACATCTTCAAATTGCTTGGGAGAACAGCAGGGGAGAGGAGCACAAAGCATATTTTATCATATATCAGAATCAAATCATTTACATAATATATCATTTATATTGCTTATAGTAGATTATCAGCATTTTTTCTTGCCAAATTGGCTTGTTGCACACAGAGAAAATAGACCAGAAGCTGAAACTACTGTTGCAGATCGCAACCCGGCCTCGGAGCCAGCAGAACCCTGAAAACGAAGCAGTTAAATGGAATTCAGCCATCGTTAGTTTTAATATTTACACCCGTGCTGGTCCTACTTTGACAAGTCAAAATGTCCATGAAAAAGTTTCAAGTTAGTTTATTCATAGAGCACATTTATTATCATCAAAAGTTGATAAAAAAAAGTGCTGGCTTATTCAAAAAAACAGGAAATCCTCACATTGAATTCAAATTCTGCCCAACGACTAATCAATTATTAATCTTTCAGAACTACTAAAAGAGTAAAAGAAAGCAATGATTACGACTCCGTTCAGAGCGACAAGTGTGTTTGTTTTACTAGAATCTGAATATTATTTTAAGAGAACAATCTGATGAGTGGAAAGCCTTTATGTCCAACAAAAGAGAGCAATTTGTAACGGTGTCAAACTTTCACAATCCGACTTGTTGAAAGCTCGCGGTCTGTCTTCCTCTCATTTACAGTCAGTCTCTCTCTCTATAAGAGCCTCATCAGCACTGATTACTGTCTCTCAGATATGAGCTTTGATAACATTTTAAGAGCTCGAGGTACTTGTGTGTGATTAGAGAGTGAGACTTGATTGAGGTGATAGATGAGAGAATGAAGAGGTGGATCAAATAATGTGAATTTATAATCTTTATTCGTCCTTGGAAGTTTTTTTGTTGAGTGCCACATTTACGTTTTCAACTGTGTCTTTGCTCAAGGACATGCTCATTACTCATCTCCCCTTCATACATAAATATCCTCTGGTCCTGGGATCTGAACTGAAGACCTTCAATTACTGTTCTGCTTCAGTCTGTGCTCAGATTGGTTTAAAATAATTTGGGCAGCTTAAAAAAATAATATCTCCGTCTCCTTTCTGACTGACCCTCATCTAAGAACATCTGTGCTGTCTCTAATGCAGGGGAAAGTGAGGAAAGTGAAAACTGAACAGCTTATGCTTAACTTGGCTTAGCCCAGTCCCAATGACACAAGTCAAGAGGTAAGCGTGATATGAACAAGTCATTGAACTATCGCAGCAGTAAACCAAAGTACCTTCATGATGCCATTCCAGTTGTCGCCGGTGGAAACCTGGAAGAGCGTGAGGAAAGCCATTCCAAAGTTTTCAAAGGTGGCGTGTCGGCTCATTCCTTCACAGGGGTAGTCAGCGTTACACACTGAGAGAAGACACGATGAGACGAGAAGAAGAGGAGGGAAAAGAAAGGCTTTAGAGAGAGAAGCCATGGTAACGTCAACCTTTTATGAAGGTTGTCTGAGAAACATGACTTGGTTTCGTTGGTTAAAACAGTTGCTAAAAGGTTTGCTTTGTTGTTTGTGTCCATTCATACTGCTTCATCACAAAGAGCCAGAACAAAGCAAACACAATTCGGATAGAGGAACACACTGATTTGCAGCCTTTAATAGTTCAAGCATTAGAGTCAAAATGGACAAAGACATAGGGAAAAAAACATATAAAGTCAACCAGTCCTTGGATGGTAGGTTAAAGAGGATTTCAGATCTATTTTGGGAACTTGTTATCCAGTCAGATTGAATATTTTTTGCCAAGGAGGAGTGAAAACAACCCTTAATCAAGTCCCTGTAACCTTGAATGAGCATATTGAACACGATTATTTTAATTCTTTGGTTGATTGATTGTAATTTCACATCGGCTGATTTTGACTCAAGATCCTTTTTCTTTATTTTCACTTCCAGTTGAGAGCAGGATAAAGCTATTTTCAAGCTCCATTGCATCTGTTTGCCTGATAGCAGGTTCTGTCCAGGATGTACAATTTAAGAGATTTCTAGAAATTACTATGGTTAATCACGAAGAAAGAGACAAGTGATTTACATTTCATTTTGATTGTCCAAAGATAATCAGGGGATATAATTTTTTTACAGAGAACTTTCCTTTATTTGACCAGTCAGAAACAAACTGGAAAGCTAATCTCTAATTTAGACAAGACAGCTTGGCCTGGCAGAAGGGCAACTCTGATGGCTACTGAACAAACACAACGCTGATGTGCACACATGGTGTTGTGATAATTGGTGACAGTGGGGACAATCTTGTTTTTGGGTACAGTTATTAAAATGTGTTTGTCACTTGATCAGCAATGTATCCCCATACAATGACTTGTATGATATCTTACGAAACGTTATTTAGTTATTTTTCGTGTGTTCCTACAAATGTCCATCAACATGAGTGATCGGTGCGCCTGCGAGAGCCCCTGCGGTGTTTAGGCAACACTAAGTACTTGGTTAGGTTTAGGAAAAGATCATGGTTTGTGTTAAAATAACTATGGAAGTGCTTTTACTTAAGTATGGAAGTTATGTAAAAAATAAGTCAGCGTTTGGTTTAAAATACCTACGGAAGTGGCGTTAATTAAGTACGGAAGTTACATAAAAAACAAGTCAACGTTTGGGTTATAATAACTACGGAAGTGAAGTTACTTAAGTACGGAAGTTACGCAAAAAAATAAGTCAACGTTTGGGTTAAAATAACTACGGAAGTGAAGTTACTTAAGTATGGAAGTTATGTAAAAAAATAAGTCAACATTTGGTGTAAAATAGCTACGGAAGTGGCGTTACTTAAGTATGGAAGTTATGTAAAAAAATAAGTCAGTGTTTGGGTTAAAATAACTATGGAAGTGATGATACTTAAGTATGGAAGTTATGTAAAAAAATAAGTCAATGTTTGGGTTAAAATAACTATGGAAGTGATGTTACTTAAGTACGGAAGTTACGTAAAAAATAAGTCAACGTTTGGGTTAAAATAACTATGGAAGTGATGTTACTTAAGTACGAAAGTTATGTAAAAAACAAGTCAACGTTTGGGTTAAAATAACTACGGAAGTGAAGTTACTTAAGTATGGAAGTTATGTAAAAAAATAAGTCAACATTTGGTGTAAAATAGCTACGGAAGTGGCGTTACTTAAGTATGGAAGTTATGTAAAAAAATAAGTCAGTGTTTGGGTTAAAATAACTATGGAAGTGATGATACTTAAGTATGGAAGTTATGTAAAAAAATAAGTCAATGTTTGGGTTAAAATAACTATGGAAGTGATGTTACTTAAGTACGGAAGTTACGTAAAAAATAAGTCAACGTTTGGGTTAAAATAACTATGGAAGTGATGTTACTTAAGTACGAAAGTTATGTAAAAAACAAGTCAACGTTTGGGTTAAAATAACTACAGAAGTGAAGTTACTTAAGTATGGAAGTTATGTAAAAAAATAAGTCAACATTTGGTGTAAAATAGCTACGGAAGTGGCGTTACTTAAGTATGGAAGTTATGTAAAAAAATAAGTCAATGTTTGGGTTAAAATAACTATGGAAGTGATGATACTTAAGTATGGAAGTTATGTAAAAAAATAAGTCAATATTTGGGTTAAAATAACTATGGAAGTGATGTTACTTAAGTACGGAAGTTACGTAAAAAATAAGTCAACGTTTGGGTTAAAATAACTATGGAAGTGATGTTACTTAAGTACGAAAGTTATGTAAAAAACAAGTCAACGTTTGGGTTAAAATAACTGCGGCAGTGGCGTTACTTAAGTGCAGAAGTTACTTTTTTCATTTTTTTAAGCCTTTATCTAACCAGGTTTGTCCCATTGAGAACAAATATTTCTTTTATAGGGGAAACCTGGCCTAGAATAGCAGCAACACAGAGTTTCAACATTTAACATAAAAGCACATACAGTAGATTTGAGTAACATTAAAATGATCAGATAAAACATTTGCAACCAGACATCCTGGACTCACCATAGTTTTAAAATCGTTCAGGGTTACTATGTTACTGAGTTTAGGATAAGTCTGTAGACTGTATATGAGAACAGAAACAAGTTGGTGTTAGAGCAGACTTACCCAGCTCTCCAAACAGCTCCACTCCCAGAGCTGCGTAGATGAAGAACAGCAACATGAAGAGCAGACCGAGGTTTCCCACCTGTCACACAAGAAGGAACATCCACACGTTATATTAACAGAAGTAACTCATATAGTTGTTTTTACTGTATTCAGTCAGGTGTACCTCCGTTCCTACTGCTGTACTCACTGTAACCTTTAAGTGTCAGTTAAATAATAAACGTTTGTGCAACTACACCACATCAGACACTCCTATCTGACTAATATAATGACAGTATTTTTGCAAACATCCTGTATGAAATGTTGTGGTATTGTTGAGTATAGATGATTTACATTTTATTTTCATTCTGACACAAACAACTAACACACTAGAATCATCATTTCTTATAAAATAAACAGATTCCAGTATTTCCACCCATGGGTTTATCATCTTTTCAAAGTGTTAACAGCAATTTTCTGAAGATCTAATAGGAGACAAGAGGCAGGTTTCATTGAAGACGTTACAAACTACAACCAGTGAGGCTGATGAACGATTCATGCAACCCTAAAACGTTATATTCCCATACAACTAAACTGTGTTCTCAATTACTTTTCAAGAGCAAAGTATTTCCTCCCGGATTACAGTCACAAATTGTTTTCCTATTTTTTTAAACGTGGTTAACGTTGCAAATTGAAAAAAAAACAAAACTTCTTGGTTAGGTTTAGTAAAACATCATGGTTAAGTTATTTAAGCTACAGATATAAATTATGTAAGGGATAATGTACAGCCAGCCGGTCATTGTTGTGAAAGAATCCCCGACAGGGAGATGCTGCACCCCGACGCGGCAAGGGTATTCTTTCACAACAATGACCCGCTAGCTGTACATTATCCCGCCGCTTATTACACGGCTACTTACTGAAGAAATCAATATTTTGACAAAAAAAAAGGTCCGCCAGAGTCCGACATCAGAGCTGCGCCCTTAGCAACGGTCTGTTATAGAGAAATTACAGACCGCAGAACGCTGTGATTTACCAATCAGAATTGAGTATTCCTCACAGCCGTGTAATAAAACAAGTGAACATTGACATTTAGTTGTCAGACTTCCACGGAGTGTCATTGCTGACGTGTCTGCGGTACATCAGAAACAAATGTAATCCGTAACAAAATACGTTTCCGTGGAAACAATGCAGTTTTGTATGGGGACGTAATTTTTTTGGAGACAGGGCTGGATTTATGGTGTGTCAGATAAATACAGTAGATATATATATAAAGAATCTCTCCCTGTGTTGCCCACCCAGCTGGATGGGCAGGATACTGTACAGAAAGCCTTAGTTTTGCATGACATATGAAAACAGGCTTACTTTGCGAGAGATGCTCCTGCATTTTTGAAATGCTGCTTTAGGTTTTTAGAGCTTAAATGTCATGAAACTAAACAGGCACATCCAGGATCCTGCAAATATTTCATTGAATAAGAAATAGTAGCAAACAGCAACTCTTGAGGTACACACACACACACACACACACACACACATACACACACACACTCACAATGTGAGCAACCACAACAAAGAGCCCTCCCTGCCTCAAATCAAGGATAATCACTCTATTACACGGTTTGGGGAGTATTTTACTAGCTGACTTCTTAACAGGCATGAAGCCATGCGTGTAGAGAAAACGTTCCCAGATAGTGATACGTATGCAATGCAAATGGGTAAATGACTCCCTGGGGTGCTATAGCAGGCACTAAGCAGAATGCCATTAGCTAAGTCACCTCACGGGGAAGGCAATGAGGTGCTTTTGAAAACATGTTGAACTGTAGAATTCCATTATATAGCCAAATAAACCGAGAGAGTGGATTAAAAAGGATGAGACATATAGTTTTTATTGGAGGAGAGGGGGAAAAAAGGAGAAAGGGAGGAAATAAAGAGGGAGGAGAGAAATTAGGAAATTTCGAGGCGAAGCTGGAGGATAGAGTTCTTTCTCTCCCCAGTTGTGCATGTTGATGTTTCCTGGCGGATATTAAAAGCAGTGACTTGGCTTGAAGCGGTTTGTAGCATGTAATGTAAGCCCATCTGATGTCTTTAGATCCCTCCAGCAGAGAGGGAAAGCACACCATGGGGATGCTGTGGTATAAGAAACAGATTGTTGGACGCTATGGAAGTATTAGAGCCGGCAACTAGGCAACAGAAGCTGCTGAGAAACACAGTTAGAGCGGACTTTGATATTTATGCCTTTCGGTTTCCATAGCGAGCAAACCTGCACTGATCTGCAAACTTTTAAGACTGTTTACTGAATGAGTTCTTTTCTCTACTCAGACTAATGCAACCTTGACTCAGTTATCTGCGTCACACTTTTTTGTTTTCACGCCGACACACGGAAGGTCATTACACCCACCTCAAACTGCAGCGAAAGAACAAAGTCCAACACCAGCATCTGTGATGAAAGAGGATCCTCACACTGTGTTATACAAGCAGCCAATTTAAGGAAATATATAATGTAAATACAATTAGTAGGTTTCGGTGAAACGGTGGATGGAGTGAGTCACTGCCTTAAGCGAGGGAGTTCAAGTGTCTCGGGTTCTTGTTCACGAGTGAGGGTAAAATGGAGCGGAAGATGGACAGGAGGTTTGGTGAGGTGTCAACAGTAATGCGGGCATTGTACTGGTCCGTTGTGGTGAAAAGGGAGCTGAGCCGGAAGGCAAAGCTCTCAAATTACCGGTCCATATACGTTCCGATCCTCACCTATGGCCATGAGCTTTGGGTAGGGACCGAATGAAAGAGATTGTGGATACGAACGGCCGAAATGAGAATCTTTTGTAGGGTGTCTGGGCTCAGCCTTAGAGATAGGGTGAGGAGCTCAGACATCCGGAGGGAGCTCGGAGTAGAGTCGCTGCTCCTTCGCGTCAAAACAGGCCAGCTGAGGTGGATCGGACATCTGATCAGAATGCTCCTTAGAGGTTTTCTGGGTATGTCCAACTGGCAAGAGGCCCCGGGGTAGACCCAGAACACGTTGGAGGGATTATATATCTAGTCTGGCCAGGGAACGCCTCGGGGGTCCCCCAGGAAGAGTTGGGAAACCCTGCTAAGCCTGCTGCCCCCGCGACCCGGCACTGGATAAGCAAAAGATAACGGATGGACGGATGGTTCCGGTGACCATGGGTAAACCACAGTGTTAAAATGTTTCTCATCATTTATGATTGTACATAGCAAAGCCTTACCAATGAAGACATTCTGTGGCAGGTTCTCATTGGACTTACTCCCAATCCAATTGTTAAAACCTTTATGGTAGATCTAATTTCCAAGAACAGGAAGCTCACAGTACTGCCGTATATACTGTATGTCTATTTTCTACTGTAAAAGGGTAACAATCATAGACTGTATCACAAGTGGACGTAGTCACCGCGTCGGCACCCAGTGTAACCCCCAACTCGCTGACCGACAACATATCACTACCTTAACCATTCAACGTCAATGCCTATCCTTAACCATCTCACGAGAGTTTGTGCTTTACCTTCTAGACATGAACTTTGAAGCATTTTTGCCGTCGCCATCTTGTTTTTTTGGAACCAGAAGTGACAGTGGAGAGGGTGGAGCTAAGTACAACCAAATGCACTAACCTTCACAAACTGAAAACACACTGTGAAAGGGTTAAAGTTCTAAGACGAAAACACGGACAACTCCCAGATCGGACAATGCTGCTGTCGCGACCTATCAATCACAAGGTAGCCCCGCCCTAAAGCATCCCCTGCTTTATGGTCTATCTGACTCTAAATGGGACCATAATTTACTAAATGAACATCACGCTGTATTGAAGAAGACTTGAAACTAGTGATTGAGACCATAAACTCATATTTACAATGTTTACTGAGGTAATAAATCAAGTGAGAAGTAGGCTCATTTTCTCATAGACTTCTATACAATCAGACTTCTTTTTGCAACTAGAGGAGTCGCCCCCTGCTGGCTGTTAGAGAGAATGCAAGTTTAAGACACTTCAGCATCGGCTTCACTTTTCAGAACTGGAGGTTGCCGCCTGGTAACAATGCATGCAACAGAAACTGTACAATACATTTTTGTGAAAAAGGGAAAACAAAGAACTGTTGAGTACTGGTTTGAAACAATATTCTGAACAAACAAAATGTTTTCAGCATCCTTGAGGGAAAAAAATATTTTGGCTAGACTGGTACTGTACTGTTTTTCAAAACACACAGCTGGTAATTTGCAGTCATCCTTGATACCACAAGATTTTTATTATATTTTATTCTATAAATAAATCATGTGTGCTAATGTTCACAACTCCAGTGACACACTCATAGCTTGATGTGTATTTTTGTTGTGGTCTGAGCTTCCACCACAAAAACAAAACCGATGAAATCTGTACAAATGAGAGAGCAGGGACTGGAAAGAAAAAACAAGTTAAAGTGCAGGGAGAAAAGGGGACTATTGATTGGTTTGAGGCACGACTGAAGCGGGGGAGACTTCTGTGACTGTAATTCTACCTCAGTGTGTTTATTTGTGTTAATATGTGTGTGTGTACAGAAGTCCTCCCACAGGGGCTCCAGTCAGAGTTGATACAGCAGCAGAAGTAAATCCACTCCCGGCTGTTCACAGACTCACTCTTTTATAAATGCCTTTAATAAAGAGGCAGTTTTAAAGAGGGCAGACAGTCCAGATCCATTAGTGCATTTTTTCACATTAAAAAAAAAGAAATAAAGATTTAGCTTCATATTAGTAAAAGGAAAAGAGAGACAAAACTTCACTTACTACTTTTTATATGTAGAAAATATAAAAATATATATTACACCACAAAGAAGATGCAGAGGATGATGACATGTCTTTTTATCTTAAAAAGCAAAGAAGTAGCTTTGTTTGCGTACTTTGGTCCTGTGACCTTGTAATCTTATTTTGAAAATCAGATCTGTGTGCCACAAAGCTCCAATGTTGTCCTAAATCTAACTATAAAGGAAGGAATCTCTGTATGTATGTATTTGAATTTACTGAAAGGATAGCTTCTTCAGATGTACTGTAGCATGTGTGTGTGTCCTTCACATATCTTGAGAACCGTTCATTCAATCTACTTCAGGCTTGGTGGGCGTATTGCCGGGGACCCAAGGACGTGCTATGGTGCAGTTTGAATGCATGACATGTTCAGTGTTAATAAACTCTGAATAAAGAAGCGATAGCACTCTGTGCAACAGTAGCGACTGGGCTTCAGGGCTCTGCAGACTGAGTCCAGCATGTCGTCCACAGCGGGCCAGGCCTTTACAGGCTGTGGTTCATTGACCTTTGCTGCTGGACACACTAACGTTATAACTGAACTCTTCTTCAGCAATCGTCCCGCTCCGAATGGGCACAACTAGTCAAAAACAATGAGCCACACATTTAAACTGGCTGACATGTTCCTTCATTATACTAAACATGTGTATCATAGTTTATTTGAAGTTGATCCCACACACACAGTCCTGCTGCTACAAACAATATCAAGCACACCAAATCCGCAGGTGAAAATAGTGCCCATAGAATACATGTTTCACTCCTATTCAAGTGACGTTTGCTAAAAACAACCATGTCCTCGTGTGTTAGGAAATGATTGAGATTATTTTATAAATAAAAGAATATACTTGTGACCCATTCGTAAACATTCATATCTTCAGTGACGGACTGACGCATTGTTGATATTGGTCTTTTCATGGGATTTATTGACAATAACAAAACAAGATAGAACATCGCCAGCCTTGTCCTTTAATGCACCAAGTAAATGCACAACCATTTGTACATATTAATGGAAAAGGGTATGTCATCTCTGGCTGGACAGATGTTTATTATTAACATGCAAAGCCACTACTGATTAGTTGGGCAATTTGTCAAGCCACATGTGCCGACAACACATCATCATTTATCTGAGAAAAATCCTTTCTGCCACTAGCTGCTCTACGCTTAATCTGTCTCTATCATCAAATACAGTTTCTGCTTCAGGTGTAGGAAACACAACTAATTAATAACTGAACTGACGGAGGCAGGCAAAGACAAAGTGAAGTCCAGACAGGGACCGAGCAACAGGTCATATTAATGGAGAGATGTCCAGCTGCAGAGGCAGTCAGAGCACAGAGATAGGGGACAAGAAAACACCAAGGAGAAGGAAGGCAGCCCAGTCATCTGGAAAAAATGTTGGCATTGTACGTTTATGCAAACCACGGATACGCTGAATGTGGACCTTTATGCATTCGGTCAAAGCAAGAAACGGAGTACAATGGGCGACTATTATTGAAAGTTACGTGGTATAATAAGCGAGAAAGTCCATTAAGGTGAGGTGAACAAACACACCCAGGAGACCACCGTTTGTGTCTCTTGTTAAACCAAAAGTCTATGTTGATTTCATGCTTGTTACGTAACATTATTCCACTTGTTATGTAAGAAAGTCTGCTCAGGGCGGTTGTTATGTATTGATAGTTGTTACGTTGTTATGGTTGTTCTGTTATTATTTGAACACAAACCATGACCTTTTTTCTAACCTTAACCAAGTAGTTTTGTTGCCTTAACCTAACCAATCGTTTCACAACGTTAACCACGAGGCATTGTGCATTTCTGCAAGCGTGATACGAGGCTGATATGAAACGTATTTTTGGTTCAGAAACGTCGATATTCAACGTATCCTGTGGTTTGCAGAAACGTACAATGGCAACATTTTTTCTGCCGACTTGGTAGAGGAAGGACTTGCTGTTACATTGCATAAATAAACCAGAATTACCACCTCGCGGTTGCAGTTTACATCCAAAATGTCATCACTTCATAATTTTATCCTGTTAGACATTTGGCCCTCCCTTCACACCAGGCTGCTACAACACTGGCTGCTCTTAGTCTACAAATCAATTCTGGGAATGACCCCTTGCTACCTCTCAAATCTTCTGCACATTTCCGACAGCAATCGCCGTTTAAGATCCAGTGACTTCATTAGGCACATCATTCTAAAAGTCCGTACTGTCTTTGGTCATAATTCCTTTCATTTTGCCGCTGCAAATGACTGGAACTCACTACAAAACACGCTCAAACTATCAGCTCTCACCTCTCTCAACATGTTCAAACAAAAGCTGCAACAAGTCATAGTTGACTGCTGTACTTGCTGACAAGCCCTCACTTCTCTCTCTCTCTCTTCCATTTTTACAAAGAACATCCAGTAATCCGCCTTTTTTTGTACATAGTGTTTATTAATTTCTGACCTATTTATTTACCTATGCTGTTTTTAGCCATTTTCCCATGTCTTGTCATGGCATACTGTATGTTTGTCATACTGTACTGTATCTGTGCTGTTTGTGTCGCTTGTGTGGACTGTGTCTTCGTACTCTTGCTGCTGCCTCTTGGCCAGGTCATCATTGTAAATGAGAATTGGTTCTCAATTGATTTTACCTGGTTAAATAAAGGTCAAAATTTGTGTGAAATTGTCATAATTAGTAAATTAATTTTTGAGTTATGGCCTAAAATGTGTGTTGTTAGGTCACAGTGACCTTGATCTTTGACTTTAGGTCACCAAAATCTAATCAGTTGGTCCTTGAGTCCAAGTGGACGTTTGTGCCAAATTAGAAGAAATTCCCTCCAGGTGATCCTGAGATATTGTGTTCACAAGAATGTTTCGGACGGAGGGACGGCTCTCGCCGGCACAGAGGCATAAAAATGTGTAATCCCACGGTTGAAATGCTGCTCTCAAAACTCCACAGTATTCCAGAAATTCCAAAAACTTTATTATATGGAACGCTGAGCAAAGGCTGCAGAACAAAAGTCTTTTAGTGAACCAAGGGAGCAGAACTTTTTAGCTGCTCTTGTCTCATTAGCAACAGTGGGAATGAAACATCTTAAAGTAATGCCACAGAGGTCTTTATATTTCCCGAATAAATGAGAGTAGAACAGTGGAAAGTTAACAAGGTGTCGTAACATTGGGGGCAAAAATTCTGTCATGAACTGCCTTCCACATAGTCAGAATTCTCAGGGAGCTTCTATCAACGCCGATCGTTTATCATATTACAAATGTGAATTAAGTCCTTGGTGCTGAGGGATGGCATCTGTGTGTCTGTGTGTCTGTGTGTGTGTGTGTGTGTGTGTGTGTGTGTGTGTGTGTGTGTGTGCGTGTGTGTGTGTGCGCGTGTGCGTGTGTGTGTGTGTGTGTGTGTGTGTGTGTGATGACACCTACCTGAGGCAGAGCCTGGACCACCGTGTCTAGCAGAGCTCTCATCCCGGTCGCCATTTTCAACAACTTCAACACTGGAGAGAGAGAGAGATCACAGAGTGAGATGGTGTTAGCACAAACTGTGTATGTCTACATGTGTGTATGTTTGGACGATAAACAACAGCCTATAGAGGGAGAGAAAGTGAAATAATGGACAGCAAGACAAAAGACGCCACAGAGGCAGAGGGAACGATCTCAGAGGCGGGCAGAAAAAGAGGATGAGAGGCGTAACAAACAATCAGTTCACGAGGCTCCATTATGGACCCTATACGATTCCCAGCGGTCCAATTTCTGGAGGAACATGGCTGAGGACGCGGCCAGCAGCAGAGAGAGAAAAAAGACCACGGCCGTATTGTGATGGGGAACGGCCTGCAGACAATAAAACCTCCTGGGAGATGGACTTTTGGCAGGATGGTTGGTGGTGTGTGTGAGAGAGAAGGTGGATGTAGTGGCGGTAATGCATCATGGTTAGAGCAACTCTAAAACATCACTTATGTGACTCTCGTCTCTTTGTTCAATCAATAGCTTCTTATGCTAACTACCCACTTGTTGGAAACTTCTGATGCAGATTACAATGATAACAGTGACAGATTCATTATTTGTAATTTGCAGTCATTTTTTTAAAGGTACTATATGTAACAATTTACGTGTTTTAATCGCTTGATATTGCCGATGTGTGTACGGATTGTAACGTAACTTTAAAACTGAGACCCTGCCCTACTTTCTCGGTTGCCTATAACAGCCTGTGTACTGATTTCTATGTGAAGGACTCGGGGACTGTTTTGCCGGGAAAATCCAAAGAATATGAAGTTTATGCGCGCTCCCGAGTGCCTACCCTCTCTTCAGCTCCCCTAAAGCGCCAACAGTGTTCAGATAAAATACAGTTACATTACAGAACATTATTTAAGGGATAATGCCCAACGAAGTGTCCATTATCAGGAATTAATGGACGACGTGGAGAGACGTCAGGACGCTGACTGCAGTTCACTTAACGGCCACAGGTGTCATTAATAACAAGGATCTTCTGAAAGTTACACATAGTACCTTTAATCTATGGCTCTCTAATGACGGCCGTCGCTAGCAGTAGCGAGCATAAGCTTATATTAAAATGCTCATGCTAAAAGACTGAGGCTAAAGCCAGAGGTGCCAGTCAGCATCCTCACCAGCCGACGATACGTTTAGAAGAGGAGTAAAGGAGCAGCATTAAAGACGTGATAGGGTAGCATGTCCCACATTTCAATCAATCAAGGAGGACAAAATACATTTCACTTGTTTAATTGGCTCACATCACAATAGACATACACTTACATGTTTCGGCAGGGAGCCTTTTACAGATCCTGAGAAGTAAACTGATTCAGTTCAGTAATATACACAAGGGCAGAGTTAACACACAGCTGGGAGTTGGATCTGGTTGTTTGGGAACCAATCACTTTTCTTTTCATATGGCTCTAGATACAAGGACCAATCACAGGCATAGCCTCTATAGGCTGGGATGTGATTGTGAGTCCCAGTATCTAGAGACATGTGAAAAGAAAAGTGATTGGTTCCCAAATAATTCCCATAAATCCCATAAAACCTGGGATGTGCTACCCTATCACATGTTTATGCTTATTGGACTTTGGATCTAGCACTCCACCGTGAGTCCCATCGTTGAAGAGGCCATTGATGTGTGAAGTGATTGTGGTGGTACTACACTGCATAATACTGAAGTTATTGAATATTTTTCCCATTAAAAATTCACCAAAATTATGCGAAATCATATTTTTTTCCAAACTAAATGTTGTAGTACAACCATGAGATCATTGATGTGTGAAGTAATTTTGATGGTACTACACTGTTTAATGTTGAAGTTATTGTTACTGTAAATCCACATTATAATACAGTGAGCTAATGACATGCCCCTTGTCTTTGGAAATAACACTATAGTACCATGGATGTATTCAATATAATACACATTCATTAGAAGACACTGCAGGTGAAATCAGCATTGTGTTGTTTATGTAAAACAACAACAAAACATAGTGAGATGAATAAAAATCAAACAGTTGCAGCTTATTACTTTAAAAAAATATTCAAAAAAGTGAAGCTAAATCTCTCCTTTTGTTTGTTGTATTTTTTAAATTTCTGCTTTGTGAAAGAAGTAGATGATGATGAAACATCTTAATATTCTTAGTAAGTAAGTTAACATTCAGGCAGAGTGGTGAAACTGTTATGAGAGGAGAGGGAGAGACTAAAAGTCACCGGTAGCCATCACGCTCTTCATCAAATACCCCGCTTGCTTGTTAATCATCACTGTTTGATTAGCATATTACCCACGGGTCCACTCAGCGGTCCCTGGGCAGTATTACGGAGGGCAGAGGGCGACGGTAAGAGGGCGAAGGATTAAGTGAGGAGTGATGTAATTAGCCGCTATCCTCCTCAGTGAAAAGTTAAGAGGAGTTGGTGCCGCCCAGAGAGCTAGTCCCGTATTCCCTCTGAATAATAAGAACAGAGAGGCTGAACGAGAGTCATATTCAAAAAGTATAGGAATATCAGCTTTACCTTTATTCAGGGAGAACGATAGGGCGGTAAATGAGACATGAGGTATGAGATGAACAGTGTTTCATTGAGCTTTGTCTAACTCCAAACTCAGACCTCTTTATGTGTTGAACATCTCAGTTACAGTTTGGTTTAATTTACCAAGGCTCAGTGTTATGGAACGCTCTGCCATCTCATATTTTTAAGTTGTCACCAGAACAATTTAAAAAAGCCGTTAAAGGTTTGTTTTTATCTCCCCAATGTTTTTTTTCTTATGGATTATCTCTGTAAATTGCTTTCTGATAATGAGTTTTTACTGATGATATTATAATGTGAATCTTAACTCCATTTGATTTTGTCTTTGGGATGCATGTGATGCCAATATCTTTTTCTTTTTTCTCTTCTTCAATATCTCTTTACCATCCTTTTTAATAATTTATTAACTTTTTAAAATTGATTAAGGTATGCATTGGAGAGTGCCCTGATCGAGCCCCACTGAGGTTTTTTTGCACGCCTCCATCATATTTACTCCTACCTTTTTTTATATGTGTAAACAAATAAAATCTAAAAAATAAAATCTGAAATCTATAACATGTTGGAAATCAGTGAAATTGGTGCTGGGAGACGTCCATTATTTCTAATTGATCACGACAACTAGTAAACATAAAAGAAGTGTTGAGCTTCAGCAGATAATTAAAACGAGCAGAACAGAGAACACATCAGAAGATATGAAAAATAAACCTTTTAAACAGTTTCAAATGCAGTTCTAGGAGAACATGTGTGTGCGGACACCATGTTCGTGTTTGAAATGTGTCTTTGTGTGTGTATACCTCGTGCTATCCTGAGTACCCTCATGATCCTGATGATGGTGGGGTTGATGGGGAGGGAGGCGTTGATCTCAATCTCCTCCAGGGTGATGCCCATCACTGACAGCAGCACAATGGCCAGGTCCAACTGGTTCCACCTACACACACAAAGTCCAAAGTGAAGGTGAGCCATGATCAGAATACTTAGATCGGCATGTGGCTACACACATGTAGGATCTGTGTTATGGTCATCTCCTAATGAATATTAATGTTCTACATCAACTTCATGCGTACTTTGCATGATTCCATTCAACACTATCCCCACCTTGTAGCCTCACAATCATCACTTCCTGTTTCTGTTTGTTATCTTGTCTCTCGTCATGTCAGGGCTGAACAACAAGCTGGATGTTGGATTGTTTGAATGTGATCACCATGTTTCTACGGTAGCCCAGAACGGACAAAACACTGGCTCTATATCCTCTTCCTTTTTTGGTCACGCAACGGTTGAAGCACTTCCTTTATGCCGTAAATGGAGACTTTGTTTTTCCAGGAGATCGTACCCGGTGGCAGACAGCATTGCAGAGTGAAAGCGAGGGAACCAATCTAAATGCAGATGGTGTCATTATTCCATAGCCATTATAATGTGCAATCAACATTTACTTCACAATGATGAGTTAAAGCAAAAGAATTTGTCCATTGCCGCTTTAATACAGTGAACAGGTCCTGTGATGTGCTTTGAGTCACTGTTGACTTGTTATGTTCTGAGTGGATAATGTGGGAACGCAAATGAAATACGTTGCCGGTGAACATTTTGAAGATCTTTCTGTGACTTGCCAGACATTTCCTCATTATGATGATTGAAAACGTAATCCTTGCAGCATTTACATTTCATACAAAACATATTTTGCAGTTTCAAATTAGTAGTATAAGCACAGTTATTAGGAGACAGGGTTGGATTGGATTTGGATCTATGATAACACCAAACGACAACTAAAGGAAAATGATTAAACCAAGATTTTGACACACAGTTGACGTCTTAAACAAAGTGGTGATGGTGTTGCTCACTGAATCAAAGTGAAAAATAAATAACTCATATAAACACACAGTGTTTTAGACTAAAGAAATGATTCACGCTGAGGCTGTGCAGGTGCAGAAACTCTTTTGAATATGAATAGATTTCAATATCTCCACCCAACACCTGAACAGTCCAGTGAGGGGTCCTTCTCTCTGCACAGGCTGGTGGAGCAGCTGTGATGGTGTTGGTGAATATTATCTGAGATACCCTAATATGCAGATTTTATTATTGCAGCTTCCGATCCATGTTTAGTATTGTGGGTGTGCTGGAGGAAATTGCTTTTGTTTGTTTTTTTTCTGACCTCCCTTCTTTGCAAAATTGTTTCTTCCGAGCTATTTTGATGCTCTTTGCCTGTCTCACTGTCTCTTTGTCTTCATGTAAACAGAAACATTTTTAGTCATATTATCCATCTGTCGTTTATATTAATTGCCGTCTCTCTCTATCCTGTTGTCTTTTCGTGCTATCACCACCCTGGCGTTATTATAAAGCGACCCCGTTTTGTTTGGGCCAGCTCTGCTGCTCTAGAACTCAGATATTATCTAAAACAAGACACCTTAACTGTGGAGAATCAAACACCAGGCAGCAATTTAGCAGTAAATTGAGTTAAAAAGAAAAAAGAAAACTCCCTTAGATCTGGCAAATGTGTATTTAAGTGTTAAGAGTAACGGATTTTTAGACTACTGTCCTATAGTGCTTTTATTTTCCCCGGTAGCTATCCCAAGTTACTAAAGATTATTAGTGTGAGTTTTTTGCAGTTGTTCTACTCTACAGTAACTGGCTGGATATTCATATTCATAAGAGATCTTGTTTTTTTTTGTCAAATCTCTCAGCTCATTACCAAATAATAGGTAAGAGGTGTAACATATAAAGCAAGAGTTTTGTCTTCAGAATAATCTTTCAGCACCAAACCAGTCCTAAAGATTACTCATGTCACATGACAGGACGTTTAAAGGGACTGTTTGTAACTTTCTAAGCGTATAAATGTAGCGGGTCGGCACACATGCACGCTCGCATATGCGCGCTCATGTGTGGCCGCTGTCTCGTCTCCTCTGCCTGCTCACCTTCACTCAGACAGCGCACGCGTTCTTGTGTACTCGCTCCCCCTCTAGACGTGAACGTGCGCTCACTCCACACTGCAGAAGAGTTAGTTTAGCTCTGAGAATATCTAGTGAATGTACAGGGGACGTTTGTGCAGAAATAACTGCTGCAGCTCCTCCAGACCAACAGAGGTTTCCCGTGTCTTGGGAAGTAACGGGGCTCCGCAGAGAGAAACGTTACTGTCTCTTTACTGACCGGTTGCCGGTGTCTTCCTGTTCTCTCCGGCTGCGGGCGGAGGGAGACGAGTTTCTCGCTGCGTAGCCCCGCTGCTGAAGCCTGCGCTGAGGCAGGAGAAGCAAACAAAGTATCAGCATTGATTCATGGAGAGACCTTCATCTGGTCAGCTAACATTACTGCCAAGCAGCTGAAATATAGAGTGATATTGTGCTTTTAGCTGACGTGTGTCGCCTCACTGTTTTGAGCGATGCTCGTTCATGTCCATTTAGAGCGAGCACAAGCACGAGCCTGACGCTGACTTTCGTTGATTTCACGGCCGCAGGTGTCGCTGTTAACAAGCATTTCTGAAAGTTACAAATAGTCCCTTTAAGGCTACCGCTCGCAGCTATTTGTGAAGTAATCCTCATGGAGAGACAATAGGTCACATTTTGTTCAATAAATTCCAGCAGTGTTAGTAAAATGATGTACATTTAAGAATGTGGTATCATATTAAATGTGCAGGAAGTGTCCTGGTATAGCTTCATAAACCTCACCAACACAACTCTATACAGTTGGGAGTGTCCCCTTTGTACCTGTCCTTGAAGAAGCGCCGAAAGCCAAAGGCCACCAGCTTCAGAGTGGCCTCGATCACAAACGTGGAGGTGAAAAAGTAGTTGCAGTACTTCAGTGCAGTCTCCAGAGACTGAGATAGAGAGAGAGAGACAAGAGTTGAAGAGGCACAGATGTTAGAAAAAAAAGAGAAACAGACAGGAGGAGGAATAGACAGCTAATTTCCTCTGTCTCCATCTCTGAATTCACTAATGAATTATCCTTTGTTCTACCACAGTTCATAGCATAACTACTTCTTTGTCCACAGCAAGATACTGTAAAGCGATTAACTTCTGTCACGTCAATAAAAGAACCTTTTGTACGAGATGAGAGAGGAAGAGAGAAACTAACGTAACGAGGAAGGATGAGAGTTGTTGTTCAGAGAATCTGCTCCGTCATCCTGCCAATGGATCTCTTTTAATAGACGAGAGCTTAATCGAGACCGACAACTAAATTATGTCAGGCTCTGGGGAGGAACAGATTTTTTTATCTGGCACACTGGTATTAATGAGTCAAACAGAAAATCTCTCTTGTAATGTTCAATGCACATAATTAAACCTTATTATCACAACCGCTGCAGCCAAATTCAGGAAGAACAAAACATACATGCTAAGCTATATGTTTATGCTAACAGTATACAGACAATTCAGTTCAGTAAGTTTATTTACTGTGTACATTAAATACTAATATGTATATATCATACATCACCACATCATCACTACAAAATATTGCAGATTCAGATCCTTTACTTAAGTAATAGTACTAACACCACACTGTAAAGACGTGGGACCTGCAGTATTAAAACACATTTGCTGTTACCTACAGTAAATCGGGTGTCGCCTCTTAAATCTTTGCCACTTTAAGTGAAAGCATGTAAATATAATCAGTAAAATATACTTAAAGTAGTAAAAGTATATCCCATGTGACTGTTATACTATTATATATTATATCATGTTAAAGCAGGATTTTACTGTTATAGTTAGAAGTATAAAGTGGCGTAAGGAGAGAATACTAAAGTACAAGTACCTCAAATTTACAGGACTTGAGTAAATGTACTTAGTTACATTCCACCACCGGTGGTGTCTTATAGCTATTGGGTATCCATTCATATCATTAGTCCATCTATAGAATATATAGAATATATCTATAGAGTCTGATCATAGACAAAACTTTTCATTTTTAGTGATCATGCTGTGCTGAATACTCGATTCTGATTGGTCAATCACGGCGTTCTGCGGTCTGTAATTTCTGTAAAACAGACCGTTGCTATGTATAATAGACCGTTGCTATGGGCGCAGCTCTGATGTCGGACTCTGGCGGTCCGTTTTCGTGTCAAAAAGTGTGTAATAAGCAGGAAAATGTACAGCTAGCGGGTCATTGTTGTGAAAGAATCCCCTTCAGGGCGATGCTGCATCCCGATGCGGTGTACATTATCCCATAGTTAATCATCATGTGTTTTCATCTGAAGAGTTTCCACACAGCCCGCTGCTGTTCTGATGTTGTACGGTTTCAGTCAAACTACGGTGTGTCAAGCTAGTTTGACATTTTGGGAAAAAGGCTTATTCACTTTCTTGCCGAGAGTAAGACGAGGAGACTATGGAAGAGTATCAGGGCAACAGGCGTGAGGGGAAACAAATGAGGAGGAAGATTTTTTCTTTTAATTTGCATTTTGAGAATAAAGTCAAAATGAGTTATGGCCAAAAAAAGTTCTAATAAAAATTCTAATCAGTTCATCATCATTGAGTCCATGTGGACGTTTATGGCTAAGTTGAAGAAATTCCCTCCAGGCGTTCCTGAGATATCGCATTCACGAGAACGGGTCGGTCGGACGGACGTACAGATTGACTACAGACTGACAGACAGATTGACAACCCCAATCACATCATGCCTCTGTCCACAGCTGTCGCCGGCACGGAGGCAGAATAAGTATGTAACGTGAGTTAACTTACTTTTAGTGTCACATGGGACACGATCAGCGGCCTCCTGAGTGAAAGTCCTGTGTTTGACCCATCCATCTGTCCCCGACCTCCTCCCAACACGGACGGAGTGAATGGACTGACGGAACAGTTGCTCTGAGCGTCTAATATCGCTGCAGATGGGTTTACATTGGAGTTAGCTGAAAGTCTGCGTCAGACGCCGAGGGGCATTACAAAGCATCGACCGGGCTGCATATCTGGTGGTACAGCTCTGCTAAGACGTGGACTCTTAGACCCTTTTCCCCCCTGAGAGGACAATATGGTGGTTCGGTTTACCGCCGTCACGCTACAGGCCTGGTTTTTAAGTTTAACTCAAACTGAATTCATGCTCCAGAGCATCTCTGCCTCTGAGAAACATTTTACGTAACTAATACCCCAATCTGCCAGATTGTTGTGTATTCCAGCACGTGGATAAATGTTTTGCTTGTTGGCAGTTTTTGCTGCTGATTCAGAGCAGCAGGTTGGCAGCCTGTCTCTGGGAGTGCCCACTTTTAAAAAAAAAAAACCCTGCCCAGATGGTGCACCACCACCACCACCCACTCAGGTCTGCCATGTCTGTCTCACTCAACCACCCACACCCCGACCATCCCTCAATCCCCATCGGGACGCGTGTGGTTACCTGTGGCTGGCTGTAGTGCTCCAGAGACATGGTGATGACGTTGATGCAGATGATGAAGGTGATGACCAGGTCCAGGTAGTGGCTGGTACACAGAGTGTGGATAGCCAGCCGCGCTTTGCCGTATGACGCATAGTAGGGAAGCTTCTGGGCCTCTGGAGAGAGAAAAGGTAAAGGAGAAAGAGGTAGAGAAAGAGGAAAACAAAAGAGACGGATGGAAAAAAAATGGAGTTTAGATATGGAGGAGAAGGGAGTAGGAGGAGACGACGAAAAATGAACCCAGGAGTGAGGAAACGAAAAACAAGAAGTGAAATAAGATATGGAAAAGAGAGAAAAATAGATATTTGGTTTAAGAGTGTGGAGAGAGCGATGCAGGGTGTGATTTATTTAATGATTTATTTATGCCAAAGGGGTGAAAAAACGAGGGGCAGAGCAAATGAAGGAAAGACGGAGAGGGAGATAAAACTGTGAGATAATATGAAGAGAAAAGTTTGATAAATGTGAGCTGGAGGTTAAGGAGTTTTAAATGAGTTGAAATAATGACTCATATAATTGCGAATTTGTAATATGAAATATCAAATTAGACGTCTTGGACACATGCCATTTGGATTATACCCAGGAAAGAGTCCAAAGCTTCAAGTCAACTTTTACTTCTTCTTATTATGTTGCATATTAATTAATTAGCTGGATTACATCTTGTCAGACATTTATGAGAGAAGAAATTAGAACTTTATATTAATATATTTGTGTACTGCATACTAAATCTATTCCTGCTAGGGCTGCCAAAGTTAACGCAATAATAACCTGTTAATGCAAATTCATTTTAATGCCATTCATTTCTTTAATGCATTAATGCAACTTTTAGGTTGTAGCGGGCTCAGTTTTAAAGCTAGAGTGAAGATACTGGCATCATTTGAAACTACAAAACCTAAGAAATCCATTGGTACCAACCATTGAAGTGAAGGAGGTTAAATAACGCTCCAAAAATATGCTAAATTGTGGCGAGAAAAAACTGGCATGGTCATTTTCAAAGGGGTCCCTTGACCTCTGAACTCCAGATGACCTCCAGATGTGAATGAAAATGAGTTCTATGGGTACCCACGAGCCTGCCCTTTACAGACATGCCCACTTTATGATAATCATTATTTTCTATGCTAAATGCAGTACCTGTGAGGGTTTCTGGACAATATCTGTCACTGTTTTGTGTTGTTAATTGATTTCAAGTAATAAATATATACACACATTTGCATAAATTAGCATATCTGTCCACTCCCATGTTGATAAGAGTATTAAATACTTGATGAATCTCCCTTTAAAGTACATTTTGAACAGATAAAAAATGTGTGATTAATCGCAATTAACTACTTTAATCGATTGACAACCCTCCGCTTTTCTTCTATTTGTTTATTGATCCCCTATACTCCTCTTTTCCTAAGGGACTCCCATCACTCCATCATCCAGTCCTCCCTCCGCTCCTCTTCCTATCCCAGGAGGTGTATGTGTCCATCTGTCTTCCTCGCTCCCATCTATCCATATTCCCCTTGACTCTTTCCATCCATCCTCCTTTTCACAGCCTCTTCCTTTCCTGCTCTCCCAACGCTACATTCATTTTTTTTCATTTCACCCCGATTTCTATTCCAAATCCTTCTCTTCCTCTTCATGTATTTTTCATCTCTCCTTCCTGAACTTCAAAGCCTCTACTCCTCCCTCTGCCATGTTCCCACCTCATTTCTTCTCCAAACATCATTCTCATTCTCCCTCTCCCTCCCCTCTGCTTCCCCCCGCCCCCAGGCCTTACTTCTCCTCTTCTTCTCCATGCGACGCTGGCGTTTCTCCTCCCGCCGCTT
Organism: Sebastes umbrosus; assembly: GCF_015220745.1. Lineage (NCBI taxonomy): Eukaryota > Metazoa > Chordata > Actinopteri > Perciformes > Sebastidae > Sebastes > Sebastes umbrosus. The sequence goes on from NC_051271.1 coordinate 2,928,013, forward strand.
GGCCTCCTCCACCTCCTGGTGCTGGCGACACTTGTGGAAGTTCTCCACCACTACGCCTACGAACATGTTGAGGACGAAGAAGCTGACGATCAAGAGGAAGGAGATGAAGTAGAGCAGCATCCATGGGCTGTTGTTGATCGATGGCTGGAGGGAACAAGAGAGAGTGGGGAGAGTGGGGAAAAAAGAGATGAGACAAGGAACTATACAAGAAAAGAGAGAGGACTGGAAGAAGACTACCAAGAGAGTCGATAAGACTGTTGTCAGGCTATTAAATAGGCGTTATCAGTTGCCATAAGCACCATAGATGTGGGCCAGTAGGGGCCTACAACCACTAGTAGGTTTTGTCATCTATTCATATGGTAGATCACCAAAAGAAGATATACAAGAACACAACAGCAACCTCTAGAGACCGTAGTAATTATGACAGAAGTCAGGTGCTGTGGTATAGACCTGGTGTGAAACTCCATAAGTGGTGGAGGTCGGGGACAATAGATGGGACACAAAACATTGATTTTCACCCAGGAGATCAGAGTTTGCATCCCGTGTGAAACCAACAATGTGTAGTTGTCTTTGTGTTAGTAGTTATTTTAACCTGAAACACGATGTTTTTCCTTAAACTTGTGTACAGTGTTTTGTTGCCAAACCCCAAAGAAGTTGTAGTTTTGTTGCCTAAACCTAAAGAAGTTGTAGTTTTGTTGCCTAAACCTAAAGAAGCCTTTTTGTTTGTATTCAAAATGTGACGTTTCATTCAGTTTTACATGTTAGAACGTGTTGCTTTTAAGTTTCACTTTCACTTTTACAACATAGTAGGCGTAATAGGCCCCTTAATGACCCACATCTATGGTGCTTATAGCAACTGATAATGCCTATTTAATGGCCTGATAACAGTCAAATTGGGTGCTCGGGAAAGAAAATGAAAATAGAGTGATGAGGCAGAGAGGAGAAAGGGACATTATCAGGGGGAAATATCACCAAGAAAAGAGAAAAAAAAATGAAGAATGGACAGAGGAAACCAAAGTAGAGAGAAAAAATGTAAGTGATTGGAAAGAGGAAGAGCGGACAGAAAAAAGTTGAAAAAACAAACCTGAAAGTAAAGCGAAAAATGGAGAATGGATGAACAAGCTGCAGAAGGCAGAGTGGGATAGAAACACTGAAGGAGCCTGGAGGAAGCTCAAGGTAACAACAGCCACCACTGCCCTCCAAGCCCACAACAGCATGAATGCCTTAATCAATGGCACTCAGTGGAGGCTATTTGAGTTAGTCACTTATGTGTTTGTGTGCACAGGCGACATGTTCTCACTCCTAACTCGTCTCATACAGTATGGACCCCCTTGATGTCACTTCTTAGCACACTGGGTACCCCTTTAGTGTCATTTTTCAACATGCAGAGTAGTTCGATAGACTTACGTAACCCTTCAGGGCGGGCGGGAGGGCGTGGTGGTGGATGGGTCAAACAAACACAAGACTTTCAACCAGTAGTCCGCTGTTTGTGTCCCGTGTGAAACTAAAAGTAATGTTGACTTATTATGTCATGTCAGTCTTTAGTCACGTGACTCGTCAGTATCTTCAGTCCTGTGAGTCACATGAGTCAATAGACAGTGAAGTTAACGTCAACCGTGACCGTTTCCTAACCGTAACTAAGTGGTTGTGTTGCGTAAACCTAACTTCCTGTGAAAACGGAAGTTTATTTTGAAAGGGCACTATGCATGTAACGAACGTATGCAGATGACATGGCGATGGTGGGTTTAGTGTTTAAAGGTAACGATGTATTACAGAGTTCCTACATTAATGATATCAACAATCCACTAACATGGTGTCAAGAGCTTTGCTCATAAACGCTAACAAGACTAAGGAGCTTACTGTCAACGATAGGGGGCGGGCAACCAATGTGTCAGCCAATTACAACTGATAGCTGTAGAGAGAGTAGGTATTATAAATATTTAGGAATGATTTTAAACAATAAACTAAATTTTAATCAACTCTCAGACTACATTTTTAAGAAGACAATGTGAAGTTGTTTCTTTTAAGGAAATTAAATAGCTTTGATGTGAGCAAAGAAGTCTTGAGGATGGTTTACATCAGCCTGGTGGAAAGTATTATTTCCTACAACATCACATGCTGGTATGGAAATGTGGGGGCTAGGAGCAAAAGCAAGCTCACAAAAAATAGTTAACACTGCCAGGAAGATTATAAGGAACCCAGAAATATAGCTGGTGGAGCTGTACAATACACAAACCAGGAGGAAAACAACATTAATAGTTCAAGACCCCTTTACATCCTCTGTTTAATGAATTTGATACAGGGTACCCACAGCAACGAGAAACATCTTTAAGGGATCTTTTATTCATCTGATTTTATTAGATATGAGTGACTGCTGCTGTTTCTTTTACGAGGTTTATTTAAGATACTCTTTGTATTAACTGTTAATATTTTAACTCTTTCATATGTGATATGTGAGAGGTGCTTTTTAAATATCAGTTTTATTTTCTCCTGAAAAATTCTATATTAGTTTCTCATTGCTAAAGAAGCAGTGAATGAGTGGAACTCATCTATTTTGTCCAGTTTGGAAGAACATCTGAAATACTACTATAAGCCTCTTACGGTCTTCCAATTAACCAAGCCACTCCACAGCCAGTACTGTCCAAAAGTCCTGGAGCTGCTATACTGGTAAAAAAGGATGACAGGGTAAGAGAAGAAAAGGCAGGAAATGGGAGACAATGTGAAGAACAGATCGGGATGATTGGGTGTGGGGGTAGTCATCGCAAAGAAGTCATTACAAAACAAAAAATCAAGTTCAGGTGCAATAAAACCGGAGATGAGAGTCAGATTTTCAATTTGGAGGAGCGTTGAGTGTTGAAAGCGCAGGGTGGAGTGCAAATAGGATTAGTCATTCAGTGCCATGTTGGACTGCGGTGAGGTTTCTCCCTGAGGCGGGGAAACTGAATCATCCAGAATAATGCCCTCTCTTTAATAGATTCCCTGATAGATTTTCAAATAAAACCAATTCCAAAGGGAACCGTTCACTTTGAAGCCACTTCAGCAGACTGATTTGCATCGTGTCGTCGGACTTTGACGTCATGTGTGTGAATGTGTACATGATTTGTGCTTTTAAAGGGAAGTTTGCTGAAATTCTGAGCTTCTCTGAACCAGTGCATTACGCATTAGAGTGGCACGACTGTATTTTGCATCCTAACTATCTCTGAAGAGATCGTGGTTTGGGTTAAATAAGTCCTATGTTTGTTACGTTACGAACGTTAAGTCCCATTATGTATGTAAATTAATAATGTAACTTAATAATGTAACTTAACGGGGCACAAACAACGGCCTCCTGGGTGAAACAAGTCTTGTGTGTTGGGCCCATCCAACCCCGACCTCCTCCCTACAAGGACATTGTTGCCCTGCGTCACCTGACTTCCTCCTTTGCTCCTGTCATAATTACTACAGCCACTAGAGGTCGCCGCTTAACTTTGTCTTCTTGTATTCGTATCATATCAACCATGTGAATACATGATAATGGCCTTCTGAACCTACTAGTAGGTGTAGCAGGCCCCATCTAAAGCCTCGGCCACACTGGGAACGTCAGGAGCGCCTGGCGGCTGCGTTACCTGTAGTTTTCTATTTCGGCATCCGTGTTAACAGGTTAGAGCAGCCACACTGCGAGCGTGAGACGCGCGTCTCATATTGACATCATATCAGCAACATTACTACATTTTTGATGTCTGTATCTATAGAATATGTTACGGAGATGAAAAAAAATGAAGCGTGGACAGAATTCCTTCATTTATTAACACAAGGCTTTTTTCTGAAATATTTGCAGGACAGTGTCCTAGAACATGCAGTGACTTGGAGAGCTCCATGAATGAATATAGTACGGGGTTTTAATTGTGGATTATTACTATTATTTACAAATTACCACACGTTTCTTAACCTTTCTGTCTAAAATAAATATAAATGATATTTATAATGAAATGAAATGGCCATTAAAAGGCAAACTCTATGTAGAAAGAAAGGGCTGGCAGTAGCAGCAGAAACGCAGCTGGTGTGAACACCCGACGCGTTCTCAGTGTGGATACGGCGTAACCCATATCTAAGAGGCTGATAACCGCTGATAACGTCCTTTAAATCGGCTGATAACATTTGAAGCAGGTGCTTGAAGGGGATGACTTGCTGCAACAGCATCTTAGGCCATCCGGTTTTAGTTCATCTATAAGGTGGAGACTGAATATTTTTCTGTTGGAGCTAGCTGGCGATCTGATCAGGAAGCCTCCTTGTGGAGGAGTTGTGGGCACATCCAACTGGGTGGAGATCCCGGGGTGACCAGAAAGATGGATTTCATCAGAATGCGTGGGATTCCCTAGAAAGAGCTGGAGGATGTGGCTGGAGATCTAAGCATGTGGGCTACTTTGCTTAGTTTTTGCCACGGCGAACCAGATCCAAATATGTGTTGGAAAATGGAAGAATGAAGAAATGTCTGCGTCAGTGTAATGACACACGTTTGGACCATTGTTGTATATGTCTGCAGTATGTGTCTGTTATCACCTGTTGGTCTATCCCCACTGCGTCCAGTCCATGGTACATGATGTTGACCCAGCCGTCTTTTGAGGCCAACACAAACAGGGACATTAGAGCCTGGAGGAGACAGAGACACACACACACACACACACACACACACACACACACACACACACACACACAAACACATACAACTTGACTTAGTTCTAAACTACTGCTGCTGATTATTGATTAATATCAAGATATGTGAATGTAAATGGGTTCTCTGGGTACCCACGAGTCTCTCCTTTACAGACATGCCCACTTTATGATAATCACATGCAGTTTGGGGCCAGTCATAGTCAAGTCAGAACACTGACACACTGACAGCTGTTGTTGCCTGTTGGGCTGCAGTTTACCATGTTATGATTCAAGCATATTGTTTTATGCTAAATGCAGTACCTGTGAGGGTTTCTGGACAATATCTGTTATTGTTTTGTGTTGCTGATTGATTTCCAATAATAAAAATATACATACATTCTCACAAAGCAGCATATTTGCCCACTCCCATGTTGATAAGAGTATTAAATATTTGACAAATCTCCCTTTAAGGTACATTTCAGGCAGATACAAATTGTGCGATTAATCGTGATTAACTATGGAGAATCATGTGATTAACTGCGATTAAATATTTTAATCTGAACATTGTGTAGCTGAGCATTAATCTACAGTATCACTCTCTTACTTAGTCTGCTTGCTTGTTAATTCATTATTATTATATTCATTATTTTAGCAATGAACTTCTTTGTTTATTTCTTCCAAACAAGCTGCTGAATTTCAAACCCTCCCTTGTGTGCCGGAGGACTTTTACCACCGACTGTTTAGAGCAGAAAACATGTTTAATTGATTGTATTATGATATTCAGTAATATAATAGAGATAATGATGTCAGCTGTGACGACGTTGTTTGTTAGTGTGCTATAATAGGACTTAATTCAACACTACCTTTCCTAATGTAACAAAATAACATGTTCAATATCTTTTTACATTCATATTTGAAGTTATACCTGAATTTTTTTAATCTTTTTTAGAAGGGTGCCTTTTGTAATTGTCTATGTGCAGTTTACTATCATAGTTATATCATTTGAGTTATTCTTCTTGGCTAGTATAGTAGAAATGTGTTAATTACTATTACCACTTTTATGTGCACCATTGTTTGTGTTGACGTGAATGTGTTCAAAACAATCCAGACGGGGAGTCAGGGATGTCTTTTCTTCTCTCTTGTACCTGTCCAAGGTTGTCAAAGTTGTATTTGTGGTGAACCCATCGATAGTTGGCAGCCAGACAGTCGGACTTGTTAGTGATGTTCTTCACATCGAAACCCACACAGTAGTAGAACTTCCCTTTGAAGAGCTGAGAAGGAAAAGACACACACACAGAGAGAGAAGGAAAAGTGAGAGACAGCAGCAGTGCACGAAGATGTATTTTGATGAAGTCATGACAACACTGGTGTGTACCCGCTTCCTGCCATGCAGCTTTTGAAGTACTTTTCATAATTAGTGCTCGGATGAAGCCTAAGTGAAGCACTTGATATGAACAGTGCGGTTTCCCTCTCGAGAGAAAATGTTTTTAATTCTCAATCATATTGAACACATCAAAGAGGGGAGTGAGTAAAATAATGCATAACGGCAGATGCAGGAAGAATAATAATGTGAGATTTTGTGGGGAAGAGCAGCGTGGGATTGACAACTAGAAGCAAAAGGGAATGCGGGACTGCACTGATGAAATGAAAAAAAACAAGGAAAGCCAAGTCAGCTGTACGTTTGCAAGACTTATGAACTCGCCTGTAAATAGAATAAAAAAAATATAGAATACTAATGACATAGCCTGTTGTGCATCAGCCATTTCTGACAGGACAGTGAAGGAAAGGAAATGAATTGTTTTCCTTTGTTTTTGTGTAGAAATAATATGTTCTGTTCATGGAGAGAGTATAGAGCTTGTTTGAATGTTAATACAAACTTTTGGGGCTAACTCTTTCTGTGCTCTTGAGTCCCAAAGTCTCACTACTTAATCCCAAAAGGTACAACACTCATTAAATACCTCCGCTGGGTCAGTGGCCCTACTAAGCTTCAAACTCTGACGCTCTAGGTACCCCTCTAATATCAGTTTTGGACGTGTCAGGGACGGCATATACGTTTCCACTTGTAACATGCATACAGTCTCTTTTCAAAATAAACTTCCAACGTAGGTTTACTTAGTTTTTGGTTTACTTCCGTAACAATCTTGGAACCCAATGGCCAGTGGTCTGGTGACGGATACGCCACTGGGGGCAAGATTTCTGGGGTTCCGGTGTAGCCAGCGGATATCCGGGCCAAGACTTCCTTCTCCGTGTGCTGCTCATGTTTACTCTGTTTACAGTCCGATTAGCAACTTAAGATGCGAGACTGGAGTTTGAGTTGAGAGTCGGCGTGTACAAAAGGATTGTTGCACAAGTAGCCAGTTTACAAACTAATTTCAAACCAGTAAAAAGTTAAATCATCGCCAGATGATAGCCGACGGGTTCCAAGATTGCATTTCGGCCGATGCGTTCTGCCTGTTTTCTCTTCCATTCTCCAGGAAACTTGCGGCGGTGACGCGCTTTGAGTTCAGGCTGGTGCACGCCAAGGGTAGAGTACGAGCAGGGAGGCAGGGAGGCATCTGATTGGTTCTTTCCAAGCAGACCTCGAGGCAGTGATTGGTAGACGTTTTTACAGGATTACAGCAGCTACAGATGACGGCTCTTTTCCGGTCCTTTTTCAGAGCTCATCAGTAATGGATCGCTGTCGGGGTGTAAAGACCATTTCAACCAATATAACAAATAATGTATACTGGAGAACATCGTTAACCCTGCCTCTAATGTATTAATGCAAAATCTGTTTATAGAGATTACCTACGCAAAAAAACCCTACTTGGTTAGGCTTAAAAAAAGATCATAGTTTGGGTTGAAATAAGTACGTTTGTTACGTAACTGGCGTATGTTGGCGTATGTGTGGAAGTTACGTACCAAAAGTAAGGTAAAATAAGTCAACATTGTTTCACACGAGAGACGGACAGACGGGTGAAAGTCCTGTGTTTGTTTGTTTGTTTTCTCTTCAGTTGCTCTGACTGTCTAATAGTGACGTGGATGGGTTTACATTGGAGTTAGCTGAAAGCCTGGTGCGTCTCATACAAACGCTAAAGGGTGCCTCGGTGTGTCAGTATCAGACGCCGAGGGGCACTGACCAAGCGGCGGTATTTAATGAGTTGGGAGTAAGAATGAGTTAAAATGTATGATGCCTTTTTTGCTTGTAGATAGATAGATAGATGTACTTTATTGATCCCAAATCCCAAAAGGCTTGTAAATGATTGATGAGGTTGTGGATCATTATGTGACTCATGTGCAGGGATAGGTGCAGAGCAAAACTTGGTCTTTTAAACTATGTTAGCGTTACACCTCTTCCTGTTGGATGCTGCTCTAATTAGCCTCCTCAGCCATGCTGTAAGAACGTGCTCTCATTGTGGGTGCAAACAGGGCCACACAGCTCCATCTCATGTCCTCCACAGTCCACATGTTTAATGATTAATCTCTCGCTTTTACTTTTTGCTCTGGATGGAAGTTAAGAGCACAATTGTGAGCTATACTCTGACCTACTTAAATTCCCGTGAATAAAATCTTAATAGGGCCGTGGTGAGCACAGGGGTCGCTATGTTAGGTCGTAATATATCTGCAATAGTTTGATCACCTCAGGTCCAATTAAAAGAAGTCCTCATAGATTGTCAAAGGCTTGTGAAGTCCCCTGATTAATAAAAGACGGACACAAAAAAATCTAAATTGTACGGCGGAGAACATATCCATATTAGATGGTGTTTACCTGAACGCCAAGAATACCAAAGATGATGAAGAAGGCGCAGCAGATGAGGACGATGTTGCCGATGGGCTTGAGGGACGTGATGAGGGTCTCGACTACCAGCTTCAGCCCTGGAGCTCTGCTGATCACCCTGAAGGACCGAGGGAGAGACGCAGAAGACACGGTTTGTTTTTAAAGTCGAGACAATTCAATTAAATCAAGTAGACATTCCGACATTTCCCCTCTTACAAGTTCAGTTTTAATTGGTTTTTAAAATTACGCACATGATGCAGTATCAACAGCTTAAAAAAAGAGAGATTTGTCTGTACAAGATTGCTGGTGCAGTTGTGGTAATGACATACAGTACAGACTGAATTCATTCAGACCTAAATTGACCTTAGTTGAATGTAATTTGAGCTCTCTGAACCCTCTCTTCCATCTCAGCTCCTTTCTTAACTGCTCTGTCAGGTAATGTTAGCCACTAAATAGTTAAAAACATATCTTAAAGCAGGGTCGGGAGCCCCCAGGGTGGGGGAGGGTCACAAAATAAATCTTGACTGTCATGAAATGATTAATGGAACAGGAAATCAGAAAGACAATTTCATACCCGCTTCACAAAATTAGGTTTATTTTTTCATACAATTCTCTGATGTTTGGTTTTCAATTAATTAATGAACAATTTTACCTCTTTAAGTTGTTGTTACTTTTCTTTTGCTTGAATTGTTCCCGACTCATAAACATCCTGTATGTAACATGTGTCTAGTGGGGGCAAGTTGACATTCCCTTATGAGCCACAAAGGTTTGGAAAGACTGTCTTGAACCATATGTAATAAATGCTGTAATATGTTTATAACAACATTACTAAATCCAAGACAGCAGAAACATTGATTTTGACCAAAATATGTAATAATTTGTATTCTTTCTAATATATGTAATTGTTTACTACAGAGTACATTCTGTAAGTGCCTCTTGTATGCACTGCTTTCCGAAGTAATGACACTCTAACGGCACTTTCATACCAAGAGCAAAGCAATCTTTTCGCGTGGTGCGATTACATACAAAGTCAATGCAAAGAGGCAAATTCGCGCCGGGCGATGCAAATGGCATGAATGACGCAACGCGCACACGCAAAATTTGCGTCGTTCGATGCAAACTCCATTCAGAAAACAAGCATTTTAAAAGTTGTTTCCTTGTCGTCTTAAGGATAGACCTGACAAAGCATGAATTCAGACTTTTTACAAATCTGCAACATTGTGGAGTTATTTTAGCATCCTTTTGATCTGTTTATTGCAGATATCGGTGATGTTATGAACCTATACACGACGGCTTTTGGTTTTGTGACATATCTGGGACTCCCACAATATGTACAAAGCAGCAGCAGTGGTTATTTCTTCCATGGTTGATGCCGAAAATGTCGGAAAGAAAAGTTGTTGGTATCTGTGGAGTCAAGCTCCTTCTCCTCTCCAGCGCAAATGAAAACAAATGATACTGGCGATCCAACTCACGCGACTACAGCGAGGCGATAATTTGCTTCGCTCTTGGTATGAATGCAACAGTAAGGGAATAATTTGACATTTTGGGAAATATGCTTATTTGCTTTGTGGGGTAGCCGATTAGCTTAGCACAAACACTGGCTGAAACAGGGGAAACAGCCCTGGCTCCGTCTGACGGTAACTAAATCTGTTTAAAGCTCACTAATCATCATGTTATAGCTTGTTTGTTTAATCCGTATAAAAGCCCAAATGTAAAAATTATAATTTTATGGGGGGTTATGTGCTGGATTTTTTCCTTGGCTGGGACCAGTAACTGGAGTCTCAACTGGTCGCCTAGCAACTGCTGTGAGAGCAGGTGCTGTTTCCCATCTTAATGCTAAGCTAAGCTCTGCTGCTTTAACAGAACAGTGTGTAGCATTTTGGGTGATCTATTATTATAAATGGGATTTAATATTCATAACTATGTTTTCATTAGTGTATAATCACCTGAAACTATGAATTGTTGTGTTTTTGTTAGCTTAGAATGAGCCCTTCATATCTACATAGGGAGCGGGTCCTCTTCGCAGAGTCCTCCACGTTGCACCGCCATGTTTCTACGGTAGCCCAGAACGGACAAACCAAAGAGAGAGACTTTCACGATTTGGTTACCTGAAAGCCACCGTAGTTCTCCGACACGCTTGTGAAACTGTGGTAACGTGAGCTACAGAGTGCTAAACCGCCTGCCGCCATCTGAATTCTGTTGCTCCTAAAGTCGTGTTATCATAGTAAGGATGGCCTCTGAGCGAGGTGAACGGCGTTACCGCAGTTTAACACTCGGCGGCTCACGTTACCGCAGTCTTGGAAAGTACTTAGTTGTCTGCAACCTCACCACTAGATGTCGCCAAATCCTACACACTATACCATTAACAGACAGATATGAAAAACAGAACACATGACCTCCTAACCTGAGGGGGCGTAGCGTCCTGAGCAACCTGAGAACACGGAGAACCCCCAGGATCTTAGCCCCGCCCGCCATCGACACCACGATGTCAATCAGAGACACGAATACGAGGAAACCATCGAGAATGTTCCAGCTGCTCCTCAGATAGGCTTTCTCCCCCAGGTACAGACCCATGGACACCACCTGGGGAGATGAAGGGAGACGGACATGTAGAATCACACATAGGTAGTGTGGCCGGACGCACACACACACAGACACACACTTTGATATTCAGATTTATCATTTAGCTTCTCAAACAGGTATTTCATTTTCATGTCAGCAGAGGAGAGGAGAGGAGAGGAGAGGAGAGGAGAGGAGAGGAATGGAGAGGAGAGGAGAGGAGAGGAGAGGAGAGGAATCAGGAGAAGAGATGAATCAGGAGAGGAGAGGAGAGGAGAGGAAAGGAATCAGGAGAGGAGAGGAGAGAAGATGAGAGGAGAGGAGAGAAGATGAGAGGAGAGGAGAGATGAGGAGAGGAGAGATGAGGAGAGGAGATGAGAGGAGAGGAGAGGTGAGGAGAGGAGAGGAGAGATGACGAGAGGAGAGGATAGGAGAGGAAAGGAGAGGAGAGGAGAGGAGACGAGAGGAGAGGATAGGAGAGGAAAGGAGAGGAGAGGAGAGGAGACGAGAGGAGAGGAGAGGATAGGAGAGATGATGAGAGGAGAAGAGAGGAGAAAGAGGAAGAGGAGACATCTGAAAGCCAAAAATGAAAGTAATAAATGTGGGAGAATGAGAGGTGTGTGATTCAGGGAGAGAGGTGTTAAATCCAAAAGATGAAAGGAGGCAAGAAATACAAGCAACAGCTCTTAAACCCCAATATGAGAAGAGTCATGTTCAAAATGAAGAGGGAAAGAAAAGACAAGGGGAGGAATAAAAAAAGGAAATGAGGAGAGGAGGGGAAATTAAAGGCGATTAAACGGAAAGCGAGTCTACTACTTTTCTGGCAGTAGTAGAAATCCCCAACACTGGACTGTCTACGAACACATCCACATTCTAATTATGCTTCATGGTCTTTGGAACGATGAATCCGCAGCAAAACAATCAGAGTGTCTTTGTGCAGTTAACCAGCTTTTATGTTGACATTTTGCTGACTGTACTCTAACTGAGAGGAAACGTCTGTTTTCTCTCTTTAAATTTCAGTTACAGTATTTAGGACTGCTGACATTGCACTTTGCCTCTTCAGCAGTCTGTCCCAAATCCTCTAACAGTAAATCAGACACTTGTACACTGTCAGGCCAAGCAAGACGAAATATTGATGTGACTGGAGCTGCAAATATCACAGCTGCACATATTTCACTTTAGTCTTAGATGTATAGTCTGTCACCTTGTAGCTCCAGCTGGATGGGAGGTCTCGCTCACTAGGTGAGCCCTAATGGTGGATATTCCAGAAACGAAAAAGGAGGGTATGGGTGAGGTGGAGGAGCTCAACAAGTTTTGTGGAAACAGTGAGACAGCTATCAATGAGAGGAATGAGATGTGGAAGTCAGGGGCGGAGGAGAAAGGCAGAAGTGGCTCAAAAAAAAATAACAGAAAGTTTTGAAATCAAAAAAGGAGTTGGTGAGGTTGGAGGAAAAGTCGCATGGCAGATGTTTCGACATCATTCGACATCTGTCAGGTGCTTTCCGGGCAAAACAACGCGGCGTGTGGCTGTCATTTTGAAACACAACGAGCACAAACGCAGCGGGCTCGTCTGCCTTGTTTGGCAGAAAATGCCACCGCGGAGATACGTGGAACAACGGAAAATTCGGGAAGAGGTGGGATTAAGTGGTGATGGTGTTTCTGCATCTGTTTGGGAACACGGCACAAGCATAATGATGGCACACTGCTGCAAAATAAGCCACTGAAAAATATTTTGAGTATGGAATAGATGCCACATGTAGAGGGTAAAGGGAGGCTCTGAAAACGTTGTAGCATGCTCCTTCATGAGCCGTAGTCAGCTGGGATTCAGACGCGTTACAATAGATCACAATAGTGATGCAGAGTTGTCACTGGGAACGTGTCAAACTATATGAAAACATCCATTGAGACTTCTGAAATCCCTCCTACAACATGATCCACCAGACGCATCTGCCAGAGCAAATAAAACATGAGCTTGCAGATTTGTCTGGTTCCCAGGCACCATCGGTATCCACGGTGACAGATGCGAATCCAAGCTGACTAAAAATTATGTCCGACTAACTATTGACTTTTAAGAGCCACTTTTCAAGCCTCACACACGGCGGCATGTGTTTGATATTTAAAAGATAGATTTTCAGTGGTGTATTTCCTCAAGGGAACAAGCTGAACTCATTTTAATGATCTTACTATACCTACTCACAATTATCCTCTTTTGAAACTGTGCCAACGATGTGACAGCAGCTCTGATCTGAAATATTGTATTAGCAGTAGATATCCCAGGCTCGATCACATCATATAGTTCAGACAATATTCATGAGCGACTGAGTAGGACAACAACATTGAGGCCAGCCTCTTTGTAATTCCATCCATCCACCCATTATCTTCCACTTTTCCAGTTCACAGGGGCAGCAGGGTTAGCGAGGTATTCCTAGACATTCCTATTAGGCTTCAGTCAAAATCGACCCTGTTATCGTCTTCTAGAAAGGCTCATATAAAACTCTGCTACTGTATCGTGTTGCTGGCAACCCTCAACAACACATCCCACCTCTGAACAAACACCACGACTGTCACCACAGTAACTCAAAGTGAGTGACGACAGAAGCAGCGGTGGAAGCGTGATAACGGATACTGCCATGCCAACTGTTGTCAGGGCATCCTAACTCTATAGAAATAATGTAGAAGCTGGGTGGGCGTCAAGACGATGACAAAGACAGAAAAAAAAATAGAGAGAAATGGGATGAAATGAAGTCAAAGTGGAAGAAGAACAAAGACAGCCAGATAAAGGGAGAGAAGGATGAAGAAAGACTTATATACTGTATCAGAAAACTAACTGAAGTTGTCCGTTTGCAGAATTTCACAGAGCTCTGTTTAGGAACAGACGATCTTTCCGCCTTGTTTTGACAGCCAACATGGTCCAAAACTCAAATTGTAAGAAAATATTTCATCTGTCCTCGCCGGTGAGATCTGCACGGCAGTAAGTCACTGTCACATCCCATACGATAGGTCTTTTGTCATGTTTTGACAGGCTGGATAGCGAGTTATAATACGTCTGCTCTGTTATTAATAGCGAAGCTCCTTCGGGACCGTCGGAGCGCCGTAGGGCTCTCCATTAAGCAGATCAAATATCGCCCTGATAAAACATGATGCATGGGGAATCTATAGCAGGTCGATGCCAGCGCATTATCAAAGCCTGCTCTTCTCCTCTCAAAGTACCAGTCGTGCTTTGGCTGACAGGGTGAGTATGTCAGGTTAATATTAAATTACATTCAAACTACATTTGCAATATTACTTATTAGAAGAAAATATGGCAATTATTGCACTCGTCACTTCAGCGTTAGTTTTGCAATCTGATGTTTAAAACGGGATTTTACGAGCTCACATTGACTTGGAAATGACCATAATGGATCTCTGAGTGTCCACTATTCTCTTTATACCTTTCCAACCCACATTTCAACGGTACAGCAGGACTGCTTTAATACTATAATGACTTTGGTGATGAGTCTGATTATTTGTTTTGGAGAATCTGAGAATGGATGTGAGACATATCTGATCTTTTTGCATTAACATCGGACACTAAACGTGTCCTCACATGGCCAAATTTACAAATAGACTAGATCAATAATAAACATATTTATAATCATTAATCTAGTGTTTCTTGAGGTAGTCACCAAGGTAGCTGAGTGGGGCTAACTGGACCATGATCTGGCACCAGAGAGGGTTATGGTGTGTGTCCACAGCCTCCGTGCTTTCCACGCCCCCCATTCATTGTCTATGTAAGCAGCTGCGCAATGCATTCTGGTAGCGTGGCGTCGCGATTCGAGAGACTAGGCGTCACGACGGCCGCTCCTCATTTGCATAAAGTTGAGGGCTAGTCTACTTTATGCAAATCACTGGCGTCCGACGCGACTCGCCGCCTCTCCAAACTCCCGAGGATCTTTTAAAATAAACGTTGTCGATCCAAAATAAAGACAGATTCATCAACTGCATGGATTATTTCTTGCCTCAAATGTTTTCAGAAACACATTTCAGTGAACTATTTACGTGAAATAAGAGAAGAAAGTTTCCAAACGAGCCTCCATACTGGTTCCGGTTTGAAAGCTGGGAGCAGCAGCCAACGGTGGGAAAGCGTTTGTCCAATCAGGAGCCGAGTGCCTTGTTTCTAGGGACAGCCCACCAAGCGTCCAATGCTGGGAAGCGTCGCGTCCCCTCGCGATAAAAAACGCCCCTGTTGACACGTACCTTCAGGGTTAACCTTAACCTCTTTGACTACAAACATGATTGCTCGAGTCAGTAATAATTAACATTTAGACTTCATTAAATTACTACATCAAGTATTATTAGTTCACCAACTTGCTAATTAAATAGTTAAACATTTTTTTTAATTTCTTAGTTGGTGTGCTCTAATTACCTGAGATGAGTTAAAGTTAAACTAACTATTATATTTTTAAACTTTGTTGAGAGTGCACATCTGTTTCAGCATCATCTTTCCTCCTATCACAAAGTACGGAGTTAAAGAAGTGAAGAACGTGAGTCATTCATTTATCCTGGTTAGTCTGGTACTGACATTAGGCTGCTGCTACCAAAACAAAAAGAGTCTTAATGGAGAAGTTGTGACCCGCTAACACAAACTGTGAATGCACTTTTAAAAAAATGGCATTTATTGTGGAACAGAGACACGGAGAGTCTAAATTCTGGACATGTCTCGAAAGAGTTGCTCACTACTTAAAGCTAAAAAGCAAGAACTCCATTTCCACTGCTTCTTTCAGCTCCTGTCACTACGCTCCTCAGTAAGTGTTATGAGGCAGTTAGAGTATCTGCAAGTTTTGCCTCAGCCTCGAGCTGACTGTTGTTTCTCGACAGCCCCGGAGCTCGATGAGTATAGTGCTGAGGTAACACACGGACCGACTGAGAGACGTGGAGCTGACAGAGTCTTTACCACAGTGTGATGTAACTATATATTAGGTATGATGACAGCGTAAGCACAGTGACAACAACAGAATGGCTGTCAGGCCTGCTTAGACCTCATAACGGTCTGATCGCTTTTAGCAGGCAAAAGACACGGTGTGACAAGAACGAGTCAACCGTGGACAAGCGTGTGTGAGTTTATGTTTGTGTGTGTGTGTGTGTGTGTGTGTGTGTGTGTGTGTGTGTGTGAGAGAGAGAGACAGGGGGAGGGGTGGAAAGACAACCAGATCAACACTCTCACACTCCCTGTTTCTAATTAGAGTCTGATGTTCAAGGTCAAACTCACTGTGTGCAGGTAATACTGTTTACACTGATCACTACCGCTCATGAATGAGTGTATCTGTGTGTGTGTGTGTGTGGACAGGAAATGAGAACAGTGATGAAGTGTGTCTCAGGGAGGAAACTCTGTTTAATTAGTGCTCCTCCGAGAGTGATCAGACTGACCAGCCTGCAACAACAGATTAAACGCAACAAGCAGAGAGAGAGAGGGAGAGAAAGAGAGAGAGAGAGAGAGAGAGAGGATGGAAGGATGGAGGGTGAGAACACAATAATGTTTTATTGGTCTTGTATAGAAGAATATGATATATAGTTCACATGTGAATGTGTGCAGCTTCAAGTTAACAGATGATATAATGAAAGTAATTTGCCAATGTGTTGAGAAACTATTCTTCTTATTTCAAACCAACTGTAAAATAAACTTGGGGGGAAGGGTGACATTTGACGGCTGTTTGAAATTTGATAAACAGATTGACTCTGTTGTTAAAACGGTCTTTTCACAGCTTTGTTTTCTGGCTAAAGTAAAGCCCTTCCTCAATCGGCACGATCTTGAGAATTAGCTGGAGACTTGATTATTGTAATGCACTCAACCAGTTTTCCCTCGCGCTCCTCCAACTTGTGCAAAAATGCTGCTGCTCGCTTTTTAACTAATACTTCCAGACGTGAACACATTACCCCCGTACTTTACTCGCTCCATTGGCTTCCAGTTTGCTTTAGAATCGATTTTAAGCTCTTGATGTTTGTTTTTAAAGCCGTTAACGACCTCACTCCACCTTATTTGTCTGAGATAAGTGAGCATAACGGGGCTTTGCAGTCATCTGGTCAACCTTTTTTAGAAGTCCGAGGTCGAGGTATAAGCTGTGGGGTGATCGTGTTTTGGCTGTCGCTTCTCCTAAACTATAGAACAAGTTACCCCCTGATATACGCACTATCACTGACCTAATACTTTTTAAATCTAAGCTCAAGACCATTTTATTTAGGTTGGCTTTTAATACCTAGTAGCGCTGTGACATTTTGCCTATGCTTTTTATGTACCTTTTTTCGATGTTTTATTCCTGTTATTTCTTGATGTTAATGTGAAGCACTTTGGGTATCTTTTGGTTGTTGTAAAGGGCTATACAAATAAATGTTGATTGATTGATTGATTGATAAATAAACTATGAGGCATTTCTCTGATATATCCTACGTCAAAAGACCAAAAGATCAAGACGATGAATATGAAACTAGCGATTGAGACCATAAACTTATTTTTACAATGTTCACTGAGGTAATAAATCAAAGTGAGAAGTAGGCTCATTTTCTCATCAACTTCTATACAATCAGACTTCTTTTAGCAACCAAAAGGTCGCCCCCTGCTGGCTGTTAGAAAGAACGCAAGTTTAAGACACTTCAGCATCAGCTTCACCTTTCAGAACCGGAAGATGCCGCCTGGTCGTAACCACAAGCTCACATTTGAAGGCTGCAAGTAATGAAGTACGTTGAGTACGTCAGTAATCAATGAAAACAAGCAGTCAAATTGCATTTTGATGGCATCCATTCCTGAGGATACACCGTAAATTGATTCAAAATGAGGATATAAATAAGAAAATAAATACATAAAGGCACATATAAGCAGTTTCCTCAGACCCTTTTTGCAGAGAGAGAGCGATCCAAAGGCACAGACTACTTCAGCTTTAAGCCTCGAGTGTGTGAGGTCGCTACATGACCATGCAGGGCTCTAAACATTATTGCATTATTATAAACGAAGAGTGTCCAAACTGTACTACTGTAAAACAGTAGGTTAACGAGCAGCAGAAGATGTGCTTGGCGAGCTGTTCTCTGCACGGTTTATGAAGTACTGGAACAACTTTTATAGCAGCACTGAGGACAGTATTGCTAAATGAGGTCTTTTCAGCAAGTTAATATCTGTGTTATGCTTTAGAAAAAAAATGCCATGACAAGTATATTAACACAAATGAATGTGTAAGTGTGTGGCTTTGACAACACTGCGATACTACAGCTGTGGTAAAGCTCATGTGTAAATACGAAGTGGATGATCAGTCCCCTGATTTTGTGTTGGTTCAATGACGAGACAAATACTTTATTAAAGAGGAACAGCAGCGGTCACACCTTTGAGTGGAGGTTAGTGCTATTTGAGATAATAAAATGAGCTGCAGGGACCACATTTGAGTGTGAAAATGAAACAGGGCACAGATAACAATGGAGCTTGACTGATTAAATTACAAATGGAGGGACAAAAGAGCAAAGAGATACAGAAGTGAATGTGAAATTAATCAAATGAGTTGCACAGGGAAGATAAAGCCAATGAAAATATGAGGGATCGGAAGGCTGATCAAAGGAGTGGGAGTAAATAGAAAACGCAAAGAAGGAGATGGAGATACAGAAGAAATAACAAACTAACGAGCTAAGTGCAACCAGGGGTCAAATGCATGTATGTGAACTCTGCACTACCGCAGTGCAGAGAGGATCTACATATCATTGTGCTATACATGTCTTCATCATCCCTGGTCATAAATAAATCACTATAGGGTTTCTAGCAATGTGAAGAACTCCTGGAGACACGAGGCCCTTAATAATGGATGATGCCCTGTGTTCAGGACACGCAGATTAGTGGATTAAAAAAAAGAGTATGGGAATGCGTGTTTGTCGATGGGAAGTCCATGAGTAGCTAAAGGCCAGCTGAAGAGCGATAGCCTTCTAATTAACTTCGTTATCTAGCTGCCCGTCGCTAATGGGACATGTATAACTGATTAAACCGCAAGTTGCAAAGTTGTCAAGAAAAAGAGGAGGTAAGAGGGGTGGAAAAAGGATGGGAGGGAGAGAATAAGAGCTGGAGATGAAAGGAGAAGAGAGAGAAAGATAAGGAAGAAGAAAAGAGAAGGAAACTGAGGAAATTGAGATATAAAAAGGAAGAGAGAAAACTAAACCAGATAGGAAATGAGGAGGGGAAAGAAGGGGACAGGAGCTAGGGGTGGGAAAAAAATGTATTCACTTATGTATCGAGTTTTTTTTATAACGATTCTGAAATAGACTGAATGCCAGAATCGATATATTTGCTTCATTTAAGTCTATATGGAGGTAGAAGGAAGTTACCGCTTTTATTGTTGTAGTCTGAGTAACGTGACGTCATATCCGTTCCGTATCCGTCAACCAAAACAAACCGAGAAAGCACAAAACAGCGTCCGCGTGGATACGACCTGCACCCTCACATGTTAAATCCAGCGTGGTAAACACTACACATCCAGTAAAGGATGGAAACACTTTGGGTTTCACACATTGCAGGAAAAGCAGAGCTAGACGTCACGGCTAAAGCTGCATGCTAACTCTGTCACGGACAGGAAACGTTATCATATCGCGGTAACGTGCGGTCGAGCCGGCTGTCGCTCTCGTCTCCGTAGTCAAATGGGCCGACGCTACAACTGTAGAGCACCCATATACTGACATTTATGTTAAATACATTCAAACGGCCCCGATGGAGCTGACCATGGATGTATAAAGAGAACGGAGCTGACGGGAGAGCTAGAGACGGACTTGGAGAAGAGTTAGAGGAAGTAGACATGTGTGACTACGTCCGGTTTTCAAAATAAGGTGTTAACAAAGGGAACTGTATATGTACAAAATACATCTATGGAATAAGATTGATTAAATTATATTCACCAGAAGTATAAAACATTACAAGTCCCTTATAAATTAAAAGAAAATACAACTAATTTGTGAGAGACATGTCTTTATTCTTTGATTTTTCAGTTGCTGGAAAAATGTTTATGAATAATGCCTGTCATTAATGACATGATGTATTTGACTTCAGGACATCTCTGACTACATACATGCTGAAAATCAAACATTTTTACTGTATTAATTTAGATATTTTGCAAAGTAAAACCCCCTAGAAGTGTATGATTAAACTTTTCCACATGGTCTAGTGTTAAAAAAGTTAAGAAAAAATTGCAATAAATCGTAATATCGAATCAGCACCCACGAATTGTGATAGTATAGAATTGGGAGATAGGTCGTCCCAGCCCTAATAGGAGCAAAAAGAGGAGGTGGAGACATAAGAGGATAAAGGAAAAGACAGGAAGAGAGGAGTAGAAATAATGTACAGAAGAAAGACGAGAGAAGAGACAACTCCAGTAGAGGAATGGAGATGAGAGGAGGAGAGATAAAAAGTCAAGACGGGAGAGGGAAGAGGACGAGAACACTGGAGATGACGAGGATGTGATGAGAGGTGAAGAAAGGAGAGCGAAGAAAGTAAAAAAGGTTAACATTTTACCTTGACAGTCATCTCCGCAACAAAGATGGCAGTAAAGATGTAGTTGGAAACCGTGAGAAGCAGCCTTTCCTGTAACAAAAGGAGAGAGAAAAGAAAGGGAAAGAGTTTAAAGGACGGAGGCAGGAGGAGAAGAATAATTAAAAGAGACAAAAAGAAGTGGTAGCTTCGGAAGAAAAAGACTGACTGCACTTGGCTTTAGCTTCAAAGCAGGATATGAGACTTCATTTGTCAGTGATTTTGCTATTAAATTAGAATTAGATCTTGTTGGCAAATTAAATCTTTCAACTTTGAAAGAGTTGCAACTCTTTCATTCGAACGCTTCAGATGACTTGTTTTGAATAGTGCCTGCCATTCAGCAATTTGCTTGATTGCAGGAAAAGTGTCTTAATGCCAGAATCCGGAGAGAGCTCAGAGCGATGAAGGAATCAAAGCTGCATTTTAAAGTCGATCTAATTCATTTAAATAATCGCATGTTTATAAATCATTTGAAGGTTGTTTTTTTTCTAAATGAGCAAGAGCTTGTTTATATGGAAGCCCTCAAAGGAAAGTGAGAAAGAATATATGGTGATCCATTTCCCATGTTTGATCTTAGATACATAATTATTATTTTTTTCATCTGTGAAACAGGTGGAAAAAAAAATATTTTGCCAGGATAATTTTCTAAGTTGTGAAAACATGTGATATATATGTTTTTAGTTTTCAAAGTTTGCTGTTGTAATCCTCATTTTGAAAAAAAAAAAAAAAAAAAAACGATACTTGATAGCGATACCTGGACTTTGGGTATCGGCCGATACCGAATCCAATCCGATACCAGTGTTTAATTAATAAGCTGTATGCCTCACTGTGTGGAAGTGACTGGGTTCATTCTTTTATGTGTAAGGCAACATCAGGTTTGACTTGCTTCCTTAACTTTGTTAAACAAAACATAACTAATAAATACATATATATATATATATATATAAATATACTGAATTGTTATAGAGTATTAAAATAATAAATCGTACACCAGCAACTTAGTAAAAAACCTTCAAAATTAACAGGAATGAGAATTCAAGTGTAAACCTTTTTAATGCAGCAAAAAAATTGGTCAAAACTTAAACAAGAATTAAATTTCCAGTATATAATGTATAGTATATAAACATATAATTGAATTGAAAAGATCAGCCCCATTGGAACCGATACCTGATCCGGTATCGATGCATCCCTAAAAATGATACTGGCAAAACTTTTTTTTTTTTCCCACACAGATGAATTTCTCAAATTGGTTATTATTATAACCAGAATTACTATTACTGGGCCTGTTCTCATATTAAATTTGTTCTTGAAAGACGTAGTTTAATATTATGTATTAATGTATATATAGTAATATAATAGTATAATATAGTATAATAGTATAGTATAATATAATCTCAATATCATGTACAATACTACTTTTTCCATTCTCATGTGCAATATTGTGTGCAATATTATTTCCTTTTCTGTTTTGTAGCTTACTTTACCTTTTTTTATTTTACTTATCTTATTTACTCATTTTACTAAATTAATCTTACTTTATTGTTATCCTATTAGGCACTGGTGCTAGAAATAGTACTTTTTATTTTATACACTTGAACTTGTTGTAATTTTGAGCAATCTCTGGCACAAGACTTTCCTTCGGGATTAATACATCTTTTAATGTATACTCCATATATATATATATATTTACTCTTTTAATTCCACTTTCATCACATCAATATTTTAAACCACAAAGGCTCTGAGGATGTCCACCTTATATGGCAGTATGAGCAGGCTCACCTCAGATGCACCTGCAGACGGTACCATAATATCCGTTGCATCACTCATGATGAGTAAAAGCAGCATTACACGGCCGATTGTTTGATGATGACACAGCTCTTACCAGACTGCCCTGCAGTATCCTCGGCCTCTCCAGAGCCACTGTAATGCAGTTGAGAAAGATGAAGGCCAGGACCACATAGTCAAAGAGCTTATGGGCGATAATGGACTGGCACAGCTGTCTGAACCTGACAGGAGAGAAACAGAGAGAGAGGGAAGAGGGAAGAGGAGAATGAAAGATCTGTTCATGAATTGTCTATAAGGGTACGCGTTCATGTGTAACTGCATCAAAACAAACTTCAGGCTAAGATACCTTATAATACATGATATTATGTGTGAAGGAAATATTGTTTACTGTTGACATCTGATAGAATGTCTGAAGCATGATTAAATGAATCAAGAGCACATGTTGGGAGCACAAACACCTCCATCGGGCTTAACAGAAGTTTACTTTTTTTTTTTTTGTCTCAGGTAGCCACCAACATCCAATGACAGAGTTACACTCGGGAACATTACCATTAGTCCTGTGGAGGCTGGCAGGTTTAATGCCCCTCCAGAGGAGGACAGACTTTGTTTGTTGTGTGAGCTAGGGGAAGTTGAAAATGATGTTTACTTCTTGTTTTACTGTCATTGTCTACGAGGACATAAGGGAGGTACTTTTGAGTAAAATGACACATCCATTTATGTTGATTTCTTTTGGCTGGTTGACTATTAAAAACTTGAGTTGTGCTTTTCAGGAAGGGAACCTTTTTGTCTTGGGAGAGAAGGACCGAATATTACCTTTAACACCGAGCGGTAAAATAACCTGTAATTTTGTAATTGAATGAAATGTTTGACCACTGCAACAATATTTTTGGCATCTTGTAAACACATGAGGGTTCGGCACTTTGTGACATGAAAATAAAGAAATCAATCAAAATGATACATTTTGTATTTCTTTCTGGAGTGGCGATGCCACTACGTTTACATCTGTAAATGCACAAATTGTTCATTTCTTTCCTCAACTTTTTTTGTTAAAATGTTGAATATTTTCACCTCCCCTGGCCTCTATAAATTATTCAAATAAAACAATCCAAGGTGTAACTTCTCAGCAGGCATACTGTTGTCATCATGTGATAAGAACTACTGGAGTAGGAACTACCTCTAAATAGACTTTAATATCCTCAGACACCTGCAGCGCTGCTCGTCAAACCCGTCGGCTCCAGAGTCGGTTAAAGGCAGCGAGCTCTGAGTGAAGCCCTCACACATCTCATCTCATCCTGCCGGCTATAAAAGGGAACAGAAGAGACCGACTGCTGCACCTGCTCTCTAGGTGAGACAATCAATGTGCTAACCTGACTGCTTTTCCTCCAGACCTGGCAACCCTCTTCCCTTTATCTATCGATTCAGATCTGGCAACTCCTTGTCCCCTGATATTGATCGTGACCAGCGGCGTCGCTGGCGTCGGCACTTATCCCACCTGAGACACAACTTCTGCAGTTGCGTTTTGTTTGTTTGTCTGCTTTAATTCTGTTAAAGTACACTTGTACACACGCTCAATACTCACTGAGGTGTAAACAAGGCAAAGACGCGCATATGCTCACACGCTCCCACGTGCACATATGCAAAGTCATCCGCAAACACGCAACCCGACACTACCAGAGATATGGCCTAACGCTACGCACACTGCCAACACGCACAGCCTTTTGCTTGACAGATGGCACCTGCCAGGATGCCAAAACACAGCCCTGGGGCCTGGCTTCCCTTAAGTGGCTATCAGCACGCAGGAGAATCGGGTGAGTGAGCGAACGGATGACTGAGTGATTTTTCTTTCATGTTGCTTTCAGGGGCCTTTTTCTACCAGCAACGCATTCAAGGGCTGGAGGAAAACACAATAACACAAACACACACACGACTCGGAGCCCAGAGTCAATAACATTGTCTAGAGAGAGAATGAAAAAAAAATGGTTTGGAGGAAACACACAGAGACATCACTTTAACAAGCCATTTGTGAAACCAGAAGACAGCAGTTCTCTCTGTGTGAACAGACAAACGGTTTGACTATGCAGCTCGCTGTTCTTCCACATTATCGGGACAGAGCCGGGGACGTTCGCTAACATTTGTTTTTTGCTTGTCGACTCATCTCTCTGCACTCGGTTTCTCTGCACTTATAGCGCTGAACAAACAAACAAACCAAACCAAACCTATCACAAGTACTGACACATCCAGAGAGATGGTTCCTACTTTGTTTTCTCATTGAGAGGTTCAACTTTGTTGCACATTTTGAGTTCAGATCAATTCCCACTGACCAATCTGAAGTGGACCAAGGTTTTAAATAAAAGTCAATGGGTTTTACACATCGCCTGTTTATAGGAGAGACTTTCCACAAGGTTGGAGATTTTGCGGAGGATAATCAGAGAAGTGTGTGGTGGACAGAGGTCATCAGCATCCTTATGTCTATCCAACACATTCTCACTGCCAACTCGTCAAATACTGACGCTTTGTCAGTGCCCATCGACGTCTGATACCGACGCACAGAGGCACCCTTTAGCGTCTGTATGAGACGCGTCGGGCCAATGTAAACCCATCCACATCATTATTAGACGGTCAGAGTAACTGACGTAGTATAAAGAGCGAGGAAGTCCATTTAGGATGGGAGGAATGAGTGCATTGTATGGTCAAACAAACACAGGACATTCACCCAGGAGACCTCTGCTCTTGTCCCATGTGAAACCAAATGTCAACGTAACGTACATGACTTCCATACTTCTCTAACGCCAGTTACATAACAAACTTGCTTATTCTAACCCGAACCACAATCTTTTCCTAAACCTAGCCAAGTAGTTTTGTTGCACGAGTAAACCTAAAAACTAAATAAACCTACGTTGTTTATTTTGAAAAGAGACTCTACGTTTCCTGTGAACAAGGAAGTTTATTTTGAAACAACCCGTAAAACACCACTGTTTGGTCAGCACCCCTCGGCATCGGAAACCGACCTACAGAGGCGCCCTTTAGCGACAGTATGTGACGAACCGGGCTTTCAACTAACTCCAATGTAAACCCACCCGAGGCGTTATTCCACGGTCGGAGCAAGTGACGTCGTATTAATAGTGTGAGAGTCCGTTCATGGCGGGAGGGAGGGGAGGTGGGTCAAACAAACACAAGACTTTCAACCAGGACGCTGCTGTTCAAAATTAAACTAAAAGTAACATTGACTTATTTAGTCACGTCAGTCTTTAGTCCCATGACTCGTCGGTATCGTCAGTACCGTGAGTCACGTGAGACTCTAGTCAGTGAAGTTAACGTCAACCACAACAGTTTCCTTACCCCACCTAAGTGGTCGTGTTGACTAAACCTAACTTCCTTTAAAAATGAATCAATTCTTTTGAAACACTATGCATTTAACAAGCGTATATTGACACGCCGTCCCTGGTCCATCCAAAAGTAACGCAAGAAGGGAACCCTGTGCGACGGTCTCTGATGCCGAGGGGCATTGACCAAGTGGCGGTATTTGATGAGTTGGGAATGAGAATGCGTTGATCTATCAGTCCTGAATAAATAAGCAACAACAATATTATATATATAAGTTTAACACTCAAAAAGTCAAGTAGTGGCGTCCACTCACCTGTTCCGAGGAGAGAACATGTAGACGGACCACTCCTCTCTGCTTTCGCACCAGTCCGGCTTGTACACCTCCATCATCTTCTGGACACGGAAACACAAACTCTGGAGGAGAGAGGAGGAAGAAGGGAAGAGAAATGAGCTGTGGGGGTGTTATCTTGAATAAATCTTTCATCTGTGATACGTATCGTCCTTTTTCTGTTTTGATTACTGTTTTCAGCAAGTTATCATGTTATTAGCTCTTAGTATGAGCATTATCAGACAACTTTTTAAAGGTGCCACATGGATCAACACTCACACTACAGTATATGGATGTTTTTTTTCCAGATAACTCTTTATTTGTATCCCCATTTTATCCATAATGTAAATGCAATTAAAATGATTGAATTTGTTTCTGGCACGCTTGGAGGTTTCATAAAGTGACTGCAGAGGTTAGATAAACCAATACTGTTGCCTCATTTGTACACTAACTCCCACGATGATTATGATTAATGTTTTGTTTTGATTTGATTTTCAGTAATACCTACTGTAGACATATCTGGGAGCCAATAAAGAACAGAATATATATATAGCATTAACACAAGAGGTGATGATTATTCATTTATTAGTTGCTTTATGGTATTTCTTCTGTATGAATTCGTCCTGGTGAATAAAGAAGGAACAACTGATAGCTAATGTAGATCACTCACATAATCTGTCTCTTCATCGAGGTCTGCTCTGTCCTTGCGTGCGTTGACTTGAGGATAAACCTCAGTCATCAGCTGAGCGTGTGGACCTGGCGCCTTGCCATTACAATCCCGGTGGTCCACTCCTAAACCACTCCCAGCCCCAGACCCCCCAGTGATGGAACCCGTTGCCCCGGACCCACTCCTCCTCCCGGGGTCCGGCTGGACGGGGGGCAGGCTCGGGGGAAGGCCCAGGGGCAGGCCTGGGGGCAGGCCCGGGGGCTGTCCGCCCGCCCGGAGCAGCTCCGGGAGCTCCAGGGAAAGAGCCCGCCGGTCCCTCCTCGCCGCGATGTGTCTGGAGAGGAACAGCGGGGGCGCAGGTGGATGGTGAGGGGGCAGAGCGTGATGGGAGTGGGGCGGGTGGGAGAGAAGGGACTCCTGCTCGGCAGCAAAGGTGTAGGAGTAGGGCGAGCGGGTGCTGTGCACACGGAGGCTGCCTCCCACCAGAGGGGCCCCGCCGAACCTGTAGCTCCTCCGGCCCAGACTGTTTGAGCTAGACCTGCAGGAAACGCTTTTAATAATCATGAGACATTTTAAAATAAAGAGGTAATCAAACACTTTCTTCATATTGCACATTTAGTCATGAAGCTAATAAGAGCATAAAACAACAGGAAAGGTTTGCTGTTTCCATGTACAGTAGGTAATTAAGGCTTAATGGGGGTATTAAGAATTCATTAAGGCAATAGCTGAGAGTAAATCTGATGGTGTACCTGCGGTTCCAAGCTGACTGTGGATGGAAAGGGCGCCCCCAGTTGTGGTAGTTGGGACTGCGACCATGGCGCTAGAATAGACACACAACATTTAATTAATTATCATCAGTTTGCATCCAGTAAAACAACAAATCTCTCCAAGAACCAAAGACCCCGACTGGACAGTGAAGTTTACAAGAATGCATGAATAGATCTTAAATAATTCAATCAAAAATGGTTCAACACAGTAAAGCATCCCATCCCTCTTTATATCCCTCTATTGCACCATGTTGCAAAGAAACCTGACATTTCCCAGTGAATATGTGCTGTTTATCAAAGGGTTAAGAAGGAGAATAAGGTGTTGTGAAGCAGGTACTGTATATATTGATATATTGGGTTAGTATCTTGCTATATGTGCTTTAACATCATCTTCCTTTAGATTTTTCCTTCAACATCAACCTGTAAATCTGACATATTTACATCATAAAGATGGTAAATCATTCTGGTATATTACACCTTACAATAACACTTGCAAAGAAGTTGTGGTGTAACTGTAATTTAAATGTAATTTAGTCTTCAAAATGTGACAGCCTCTCTTTGCTACAGGTCACGGGGCTGCACTGAAGGAACCACAGAAACAATGTTATTACTGGATCTATTTTTATCATCCACGGTGTTAATTTGATGCATTTCAATGCATGTGTTACTCCCAATTAAATTTCGTTCTCGTCTTTAAACTCGTGCAAAAGTGAATACTCCTTAATTTGTTAGCCAGAAATGCTGTTGAGCGTCTCCCACCTGCTCCAGTGGCTGCCAGTAGAAGAGTGGATGAACTGGGCAGCACCAGTATATGAATATATGTTCTCATTTACTGTTCGTACTTGTATCTATGGAAAGGACGCCATTAATCACAAGTTAATCATATTTTTTATCTGTTCAAAATGTACCTTGAAGGGAGACTTAGTCAAGTATGTAATACTCTTAGAGGACAAACATGCTGCTTTATGCAAATGTATGTATATATTTATTACTGGAAATTATCTAACAACACAAAACAATGACAGATATTGTCCAGAAACCCTCACAGGTACTGCATTTAGCATAAAACAATATGCCCAAATCATAACATAGTAAACTGCAGCCCAACAGGCAACAACAGCTGTCAGTGTGTCAGTGTGCTGACTTGACTATGACTTGAGCCAAACTGCATGTGATTATCATAAAGTGGGCATGTCTGTAAAGGGGAGACTCGTGGGTACCCTGAGAACCCTTTTTCAAGTTTGGAGCGTTATTTAGCTTATCTTTATCTTCACTTTAGCTCGTTGTGTTAATGTGTTAAAGAAATAAGTGGCGTTAAAACTAATTTGCATTAAAGCGTTATAATCACGTTATTTTTGACAGCCCTAGTTGGAATATGTAGCAATAGGGATAAAGAGCACGCCTGCCACTCTGCGTCCATCATTTATTAATAAATAAATAAGTAAATGACCGAACAAATGAAATATAAACTGGTCTTTATAAATCTGATAGAAGTGCACTCAGAAGGCTGTCATCAAGTTTAATATGCAAAACCCCCGAGTGCCAGTTCCACTTAGAGGAACATAACCAGTTGTGTTTGTTTCCGCATGTCTAATCCTCTCAGCATGATAAACCTAATTATGGGTTTTACCCTTGGAAACGTACATGTCGCCAGTCAGAGCCTGAGCCGCTGCCATATACCAGAGAATCTGTGCATCTGTCTCTATAGAAACTAACACGTCGGTCCACGCGGAGCTGCACTCAGGAGGAACACAGAGTGTGTGTTTGTGTATATTACTGTATATGAGACAATTTGTTCCACACTATAATAAACCACAGAGAATTGCTGGCACTAATGTACTGTACATTATGAACATATCGCTGCTAAACGTACTGTAACTACTACAACTTTTACTTGCAGAGTAAACAGAAAAAAAACACATTTATACTGCATGTGATTATCATAAAGTGGGCATGTCTATGAAGGGGAGACTCGTGGGTACCCATAGAATCCGTTTTCATTTACGTATCTGGAGGTCAGAGGTCAAGGGACCCCTTTGAATATGACCATGCCAGTTTTTCCTCCAAAATGTAGCCTAATTGTGGTTCATTATTGAGCCCCCTGACCAACATGCTAGCATGACATGGTTGGTACTAATGGATTCCTTAGGTTTCTAGTTACCTCCGCCAAGGCCAAAGGAGGTTATGTTTTCACCGGCGTCGGTTTGTTTGTTTGTTTGTCCGTTAGCAGGATTACTCCAAAAGTCTGCAATGGATTTGAATGAATTTTTTTGGAGGGGTGGGATGTGGCACAATGAACAATCCATTCGATCATGATCCGGCTTCAGGATTGCGATCAGCCAGAACATTAAGACCTCTGTGATCAGTACCATCTTACTCGGGCTCCTTGGCGGAGGTCTGCGTTCTCCGAGTGTCATTCTAGTTACATATGATATCTGTAGCTTCCCTCTATCTCTAAAGCTGACCCTGCTACAGCTGCTGAAAGAGTGTAAAGTCGGTCGGGATCACCTGCGATCCCGCAGGTCTCAGGGGTTTAAAATAAAAAAAATGCAAATATGTCTTACACATATTAAGTCTAAAAAACATACTGTATATTTATACAAATTCAGATACTGAAAGTTTAAATAGAACAAAATAATCTCATTTGAGGTAACCCAATCAGTGATGATCTGCTAATATTATTATTAATACTATTATAGTTTTTTTCCTTGTTTATTTAATTTATTGAGTTAAAAAGCAGACTTTTAACTCCATTGTGTACATTTGTTTCCCCAACTCTTTATGCGTCATTATGTAGATTTCATCAGAAACATGGACAAACACCCCCAACAAAGCAGCACACCCATTAGACTGATGCCGTTTTGATTGTGCTGCAAACACGACAGAGCGATGCATCATTGGCCCCGAGTTTCATCTGAGTCCAATCAACAATGTCTGATGTACTGAGTAAAACCAACAAACCAGCCAACAAACAGATGGAACCGATTCATAGCTCCGAGTGTGATCTCATCAAAGAGGACCAAACGCTATCAGAGCTGCTGATAAAACTGTAGCAATCAGTGCTAATCATGAAACAACTTTCTTTCTTGTTATTTCTGTACTTTTTGTTCCGAGTAATGCGGCGCCTCCTGATATCAATTAAGTCGGAGCGCTGTGAGAGAAGAGGAGGAGACTTCACAGTGAAGTGGATGTTCCACACCCACAGCGTTTCACATTATAACCTCTGAGGTAACGGCGTTGCTAAACTACAGCGTTATCATCGCTCTGGTTTTTTCACTCCCCTCTGTCTTCGCTGTCACTGCATCGCCATCATCTCTCTGTTCTGTTTCCTCCTTTCTACTTCTCCCTGTTGTACTTTGCTCTCTCTACTTCTCCCACTTTCTCTGTGACTGAACAGAAGAGAGGAACAGTCAATTAATACAAGTTGCCATGGCAACTGGATGCTGAGCCGAACCTTGCAACCTTGAAGAACTGTTTCAATTCCTCTCTCTCCCGATGGTTTCGGTTCAGTGGGCTCAACACCGGGGCATTCCTACTGTGTTTGTGTGTTTTAAAACCTGCAGAATATAAGCTACCGTTTACAGTATGTGTCTGTGTGTTGACTACAGGGTGCAACCATTATCTGATTTGAATAAGGAAGACCAGGCTAGCGGTACAGCAGCTGCACTAATGGGAACATACATGACTCTTTCATCTTTAATGTCAGTAGATCAGAGTATGACCAGTATACCAGAGAGAGGGAGCGTCTCTCCAGGCTGCTCTTGCCCAGGCTCATCACGCTGCTCTTCCTGGACTCGATGGTGAAGCTCCGCCTCTCTGAGGAGTAGGATCCCCGGGGCCCCGAATGGGCCCCCTGCTCCAGGTGGCCGTTGGGTGTCAGTGTGCAGATCCTTGGGTCTAGAGGTGGTTGAGCAGAGAGAGTAGGTAAAACAGTACTTTTGTTATATTTTTTGGGCCATTTATCTAATATGTTGCCAGCTCCCCTACTACCCATTCGGTGGGTTATGCTGTCATGAACTCTTTTTTGCTCGACCACTTTCTATCAAGCTGTCATGTACAGTATATATATATCTTTACTTCACCTAGTGATTCTCTACATTTTCCAGAATGACATTTGACAACCCTGCAGGCATCGGGCTTCAATCTGCTGAGGGTTATAGATGGAGGTGCAGAGAGCCATCGCTGCAGTAACACAGTGAGGCTTTAATAAATAGAGAAAGGAGGAAAAAACGTCAAGCTAACAGAGGTTTGGAGGAAGTCTTAATAAATTTGGAAATCACAAAGTTTAAAGAAATACTTCACCGACAAAATGACCATTTGCATATCAATTACTCCCCCTGTGTTACCTTGAATTCTGGGTTTTAAGGTCTAAAGGCCCTGACACACCAAGCTGTTGGTTGGCCAGTTTGTGGCCGTCGGTGAGCGTCTGTCGGTCTAGTTTTTGTGGTGTGTCCCACATCGTCGGCTCTAGTCTGCCAGTGTTAGAGGTTTTTCGGTCGATTCAGCATGTTGAATCGGTGGCGGAGCCCGTCGCTGAGAGAAATCACTCCGATTGGCTGTTCAGCTCAAACTAATCAGTGCACGAGAAGAGAAACGGATGCGAGGAAAGCAAGCCAATGAAGGCTCTTCTCAGTTTTCATCTTCATCTCATCTGATCATTCCAACACACGGATATTTTCACAGCGACATCAACATCTGGAATGAAGCTAAGTGGTGAGTGAGTGGGGTGAGAAAATGGTCGGCAGACGCCGCTTTGTTCCATGTTCGTATCATAACAACGGCTTGTATATCCGATGTCCTCTGCCTTCTGTTTCCCTTTTTGAATCAAGAATACAGACTTTGTCTTTGCGGTGTGTTCAAATGCAGCTTGTCAGCAAAGACAAAGGAGACGTGAAGCGACGCAACAGTCGGCCTTCATCGCCGCTAGTTCGTTGATGTCATCTTGGTGTGTCTGGGCCTTTAGGTTTTAACAAAGATGCATGTGTTTGGGAAGTAATGAGCATACGACTGGATAAATGAGACTTTGGTTAAACTGCACAAGTTGTACGAGAGTTTGTAAAAAGGGTGTTTAGATATATATTTTTTTGTTTTCAAACGCGGCCCACATTTACTTGAATTCATCACAACTTTTCTCTGTTTATGGATTCTTCGTTCACCGTGGAGGCATGTGAGAAAAAAACAAAGTTTGCTTCAAGAATTCAATGAAACACGGGGCGAGTAATTGATATACAGATGGTCATTATGGTGGTGAAGTATTCCTTTAAGACAGCTCATAGATTAAAATGGTTTGCATTCTGATTTGTTTAAGCCTCCTGTTATTGGAAAAAGGTGTAGCAATCTAAAAAGATAGATGTTTCTGAGACACTAAATTAAAAAAAAATTAGTTTTCACTTCATAGCTGAAGATATTCCTCAAGTGGAAATACACAGAGAAAAAGTAGGATATCACCCTTGGCTCACTTCTTAAGCTTCTTAAGACAAAAAGAGGGATACACACATTTTCAAAAGATGTAGAGAGAGGCAGAGAATAAAAACTCACTGCCCACTCACACAAAAAAGAAAAGAACCAAAGTTAAAACCTCTGTGCTGTGTAAGTGGACAGACTTTAAAACACATTGTTGAATTTCATCTACAGTATATAGGAGCCGACTGCAGGGTTTCTTCCTTTGCTTCCACTGCACTGCAGAGATCACATCTCCTCTGCAGCAGCAGCAGCAGCAGCAGCAGCAGCCCACTCACACTGTATAGAAGTGATCCCCCCAGTCTGTGAACTGATGTTTAATCCTCTCTGAACTGCGCTGTATGGTTGGAACAGGTTCATTGTGAGCTCTGGATAAAGATAGAGCTCATTCATATTTCAAGACGGCTGGCTATTCTCTGAGTTTTTCTAAGCCTTTGGCACAGACTTCTCTCTTACGTTTGTTTTTTGGGGTTGAGCACATGAATAAGCCTCACTGAGAAACAACGAGTACTGGCTTAAATGTGAGATGCAAGCAGATTGTTGGGCAGATTGTTGTTCAGTTTCAACATGAAGAGGAAAATCAGAGATTTGGTATTAGTGGTGAGTCAACTTCCAGAAACCAATGATTTGGTTTTAAAATCTCAAGTCAAGTCTAATCGCCAAAGACTTTGCACTATTCTTCTAATCATACATCATGTTATAAATTATTGTTCCATCGATACGGGGTCTCTCCTGATTGAAAATGTCGAGGAAAAAGTTGAAATTTCAGCATATGCGCAAGTCGTTTGATTTATTCTTGAAACAGTATTTAGACATTATTCTCAACAGTTTGACTTTATTGTCAAAATGCAAAAAGAAAAAAAAAAAATCTGTGAATCTGATTTATTTTTTCTTCTGCCTGGCACTAATACTGAAAGTTTGACCTTACTCTCAACATTTTGACTTTATTCTTGAAATGCAAAATAGCTTAAAAAAAACGTCCTCCTCTCATTTTCCCCTTATGCCTGGCCCCTAATGCTCTTCCATAGCAATGTGTCATCAGCTCACCAGACAACTTTATGGAGTCGTGTTTCTCGCTTTCGTCAAAGTTGGAGGAGGAGCGGTCGTCATCTGAATAAGAGCGGTTGGCATCACCCTGGAGACAAAAAGGGGGGTGAGAGATAGACAGAGATAAAAAAGAGAGACAGGGAATTACACAGGGCTCATGCTATGGGGGGCTCTAAAGTGCACTGTAACTGATTTCACAGATTTTGTTTGACTCAGGAACCTCTAAAACTCTCCCACCAACTATCAAACATATTTGAGGTCATCAGGGTGGCTCAGATCTGTGTTGTGAAAATCCTCAAACTATACACACTACTCCAGTAACCCCGCAGGTTTGGTTAAGTCCAATGGGATTCCCCTTTGGGTCTTCACTATGGGAACATCTGGAGTAAATTGGCTCAATAATCCCCAGTGTGTAGCAGTAGTAGGAAGAAGGTGAGAGAGAGAGAGAGAGAGAGAGAGAGAGAGAGAGAGAGAGAGAATGAAAGG
Source organism: Sebastes umbrosus (assembly GCF_015220745.1). Lineage (NCBI taxonomy): Eukaryota > Metazoa > Chordata > Actinopteri > Perciformes > Sebastidae > Sebastes > Sebastes umbrosus. The sequence continues at coordinate 2,962,348 of NC_051271.1, forward strand.
CAGACAGACAGTGGAAGACTGATGGCTGTGTTTTGTTTTGGCGTTTCATAAAGATCAATCATAAAGCATCATATCATAACGTGATTTGTGTCAGTGTTCCCCCTCCAACTCACGTGCCATGAATACGGCGCCGCTCTGATCCGTGTACGAACAAATCAACTGGCTTACTCAACCGCTATACAATTCTCCAACGATACATCTGTGAGTCTGACAGTTGATGGCAGATTGACAGCATCGTTTTCCACTGTTTTCCCACAGAGATGGATGGCTTCACAAATTACACTGTTGTGTTTAATTCACCACTATTATATGCTTTGACTGCTGATACAGCCTCGGATAAATATCATAATTGTGCCCAATACTGAATTTTTTTCTACAGTATAATAATAATAATAATCATTTGTTGTAACTCTAGCAGCAGCAGTAGCTCTATGCATGTCAATCTGCTCAGTTGTGTGATTATGACGATGGGCCGGGTAGAAGAGCCTTGGTTTATTTGAGCTGTGAAGGTTAAAGTCTAGACTCTGAGGAACACAGACAGATGGATGGATGTCAGCCGTCCAAAGGGGAGGACTCCATGAACAGACGAGCTGCCAAAGTTTAAAAGTTAATGTAAATCAATTTACAGGCCAGGCCTCGGTAAATAATTAATTTCCAAAATATTGTTATTTTTTTTTTTTATCTTGGGTCCGTCACCACCACCCCCCCTCTTCGGAGGAATATATTTACTTTGTTTTCATATTAATATCCAATGAAGGAAAAGAAAAGTGATAATACTAATAATAATCATAATTTTAGTCAAATCATATTACTTAAAAAAACAACAACATAACAACAAACAAATAAACAGACAACAACAACAATAACAACGACAAAAAAGAGTAGACATGGACACATATACTATAGTATATGTAAACAACAATATGTCATTACCAATGACAGAAAACAACAAGCTGACAAACAGAACAGGGACATAGACATATTTAGGGGTGGGATTGTAATATGAAGATGATACATTTCCAAAATATTATAAATTTGGCACTTGTTTGGAGTAAGTTATTGAATAATTGTGAGGTAAGAGCTTGTTGATTTGTTACAATCCCTTTGTTGCTGTTAGAGGGCATCACATGCCAGTGATATTTTTAACTATTTCACCTCTCCTGACGCAGGTTGAATCAAATTAGCATTTTCAAAAGGTTAGTAATGAATGAGATCAACAAACCTGGCCTGGACACCTCGATCATCAACAACTAAATTCAAACAGTCTATTATATAAAACAAGCTCACATGCTGCAGTTTGAAGCCAATGAGCTCCTTTACCTCTGCCTGAAAGCCTTCAACCAGGATGGCCACCAGCAGGTTGAAGAGGACGTAGTTTCCAAAGGTCATGAGGGCCACGAAGTAAAGAGCAGCGAGGGGTGAAGTGGCTGCCATACCGTTGTACAAAACCGCGTTCCAGTCCTCCTGGGTCAGAATCTGAGAGGATTACATACACATACAAGTAGACCACATCAACAATTTAAATATCAAATACAGCATAGTGACGTTTACAGAAGGTGTTCCATAGAGTTCTAGTATTCTTCAAATATTGTTTTGTGCATAGATGATAACAGATTGGTGTATTAGCATTAAATATGTCGGAAATTATGAATCACATGGATTTACAACCAATACGCAACCATTCTTAAAGTAAGTACAAGGAACATGTAACTGGTTATGAAAAATACTCAACTGAATCCTGATGTTACTATATGACCTACATAGTGTAAACAAGACCATCAGCGAGAATATTTGCTTTTTCTATATAGTGATGGTGGATATTCTTAATGTTTGTCATCGAGTCTGATTCTCGCTCATTCCAGACTCCAGCGAGGCCTCCGGCAGTGACCAATCCGCTACGGACAGACCCAGATCTGTCTGAGCTGCTGCCTTCGACCTGCAGTCAGAGCTCCAGTGGGAGGCTGAGAGCTCCGCGCCCGGCAGCAGCTACTCGTCTGTGGCTGCAGGACCTGAAACCCACCGCACGCTTCCTGGGAGCCAACACCACCACCACGCTGCTGGAGGCCCAGGCTGTATTGCTGTGCCCGCTGGTGGGAAGGTAGGCACGGGAGAACCAGAACCAGGACTAAGCGGAGCAGACTGTCAGACCCTGCTGCAGTAAAATGAGAGGTTTTCTAAAGGGAGTCTGGCAGGTGCAGATCTTTACGACACAAAGCGTTAGTGGTCATGGAAACACTACCGCTTTTGTCCACAGGGGACGCCAAAATCAACACAAAATGAAAGTTCCTTGTAGTAACTTTAAGAAATATGTGCAAGTCATCTGCATACATAGAGAAATGGTCGTAAGTGGAGTAGATATACAGAGATGTGTGCTAGTGTGTTTTGTCGGCATGCTGATCCAAACAGTGATATGTTGATTACCTGGAAAACAGTGACAATGGCCCAAAGCAGGGAGTCAAAGTTCTTCCTGTCTGGTACTGTGTCACCGGTCTCTGTCTTGAGACTGAACTTACAGCCAAAGATGTGCATCCCCAGGATACTGCAATACAACAGCAGAGGTCTCTGGTGATGTTAACATACTGCACACGATAATTAAATATGGGTCTTTGCAGATTTTTTGAAGCATGATGAATATGAGTTCTACTTTTTAGAGTGGATGGTTCAGGCTTTTCTTTGTCTTATAGTTGGTTCAGATTTTATAAATGCAGATCAGTTTTATATGTTTGTTATCAGTTGTTTTTGTACTCTGGCTGCAACCAAACACTTTCTTGGCTGGGATTATAAAGATGAATGTGGATGTTTGTATGTGACTGAACCCTAAATTCTGGTTTCATGAGATGTTATCTACTCCAATGGCCCTGTTGTCACGGTAAAGTACCACACTAAACATTTAAAAGAGACGGAAGGGTCCTTTTAATGTGCAGTTAATTGCACACAATTGTTATAGAGATAGATAATAATACCTTGCAGGGAATTGAATAGCCTTTGTAGAGCATCAAACTATGAATGTCATTAGTATAGTTGTTGTAAAATATGCCTGCTGTAAGCAGCACCTGAGGACAGCACTGTCATAGAAGTTGTGTCTTAAAGTTGAGTTAAATTGACAAACCAAACATGAACCAATGATTATGGTGCAACGTAGCTGGGATGTCATACGCTGTATTAACACAAACACACCTTAAAAGTTATATTAAGGTTTATATTAAGGTCCTTGTAGCGTTAATTAAAAGGTAATGAGGCCCTTACAAGTCCTTATAATATGCTTATTAACATTATTATGTGTTAATAGCATCATAAACATGTTTATTGTTTCATTATAATACATTTATAAGCTAACAGTTTATAGACTGCTTAAGAACATTAATAAAATGTAAATAATGTAATGTAATAAAAACCTTATGAGTTTCTTAAAATTGTTAACAATAGCATTACAAACACATTTATTGAGTTTAACTAACTTACTTATCATTTCATTGTCAAACCTTTACTTACCTTTTTTTGTTGTTTTATTAAGATACTTTATCATGCATGTATTAGCAACAATCTAAAGCGAGAACAATTCCTTATTTAGGTTAATAAATCCTTTATGATGTACTAATTAACATTTTTTTAAAGATTTGTTTTTGATATTTTTCTGCCTTTATTAGATACAACTAAAGACGACATGCAGCAAAGGGCTGCGGGTCGGATTCAAACCCAGAAAGCATAAACAAGTCTTGTATAAGTGCTTATAAATGTCTTACAATTGAACAAACATGTTTATAATGCTATTATTAACACATATAGTCTTATTAACACATGATAAGGTGAATAAGCCTTATTACTAACTAATTAACTAACTAACGCTTATCACAAGGACCTTAATACAAAGCATTGATGTAAAGGAATTTCACAATAAGTGCTTGTACTTGTACGTATGTATGTGTCTGAACTGGCTTGAGTGGAAAGTGGAGCTGAGAAGGAGGGAAACAAAGACGGTGAGGACTGCAGTAATTGATCGACCACTGAAAGACCTTTTAGGCCTTCAGAGTGCAGCTGTGTCGGTGCTTGAGCATCTACGAATGTCTGCTTGTTATGTCGCTCTACTTCTTCAAGTGTCTGCTTGTTAAATCCTAACCAGATCTTCAAGTGTCTGCTCGTTATATTTCACCCTGCGGGTTAATAGCTGCTTCAGAACACCGTGGCCTTCTGCGCTTCAATGGCAGCTTGTTAAGCAGGTGAGCAGGACTTAAAAAAAAAAGACAGAATCCAGCACACACAAACACAAAAAAAAGCAGAGGATGAAACAATGATCTCTCTCTCTTAGCCATCTACCTAAAAAACAAAACGCTGTTTCAAATAAAAAGGGCTCCAAGCCTCGGTACAGCTGTCAGGTGATGAGGAGCAGGAGAAGCTTGTAATCTAGGATCGGCATCAAACGGACATATACAGCAGATGATATGTATCGCCTTACCTGAAGATGAAGATGAAGAGCATGAGCAGCATGCAGAAGGTGGCCACGTTGTCCATGGTCTTCATGAGGACAACCAGCTGTCTCCTCAAAGCCGGCATGAACCTCACCAGCTTCAGCACCCTCAGCAGTCTGAAGGTCCTCAGCACAGACAAACCGCCGTCGGACTGGCCCACGATCTCACACACACTGAGAGGAGAAACACGGAGCACATAGACGACCGGGCAACAAAAGAGAAACGATGCTTAATACAATTTAAAGTATTAATCTGCAACATTTACATACAAACCCCTGTTTTACTCCACCAACAAGTGATACGACACTATCAACTTCAGCAGAGGTTCAACTGAGGACAGGGGGGGTTTAAATTTGAATTAAATTAATTCTGAAATGATCTAGACCAGAGGTTTTCAAAGTGTGAGAAGAGCCTCCCCAGGGGGGCTCAGTGAATGGAAGTGAAAACATATTACATTAGTTATTACATTAGTTATCAAAAAAAGATCACACAGAATAGCCTAAATGTGTGTGATTTGGTTAAAGAGATAGTTCAGAGAGACAGAAATTTTACTGTTTTTCCCAGAGTCAGAAACTACTAAATGCATTTGGACCAACCTGTTCTCACTCCCAACTCGTCAAATAGCGCCGTTTGGTAAGTGTCCCAATGTTCAACTCCAATGTCCAACCCTACTGCGACGATATTTGACAGTCGGAGCAAGTTATATTAAAGTTATTTTACTTGCCCAGTAGCCAAACCTACTTGGCAAAAATAGGAATGTTGGCCCATTAAAACATAAATAAAACAGGGATATGGATAATTATTATAATTTATCAACGTACAAAACATACAATTAACATGCTCTCCTCAAAGCCACCAGACTCCATTGACAGAAACAGTCATTTTACCTCACTGATCACTGTAAAAACACACTTGATTCAAACTTGACAGAAACAAAATAAAACTCCTCAATACTGTTTTCTTTATACTGTTCCAACAATCACTAACACTGGTTGCTTTTTATTCAGAAGCTTTGGCTCATGATAACGTCATAATTTACCTTCACCAAATACTATTTTTTTTTTAATAGAGCTTGAATGCATCATAGTGTATCTCAATAGAACCTGCGTTTAACATTAGCTGTTAGTTCCTTTATTTAGCCAAGCAGGACTGTGCTGCCCACCGGCTGCTAACAGCTAACATTAACTAGTTCTCCTTCTGCCAATTTCAATTTGTTGTTCACGATGTAGAATCATCAGGGATCGGCGACTAGAAAGAGTTAACGACAATCTCACGATCGTATATTCTTACTAAATATTGGCCGATCAATCGGGGCATTTCTAATAAAGATCACATTTATTTTTCACTTGCCCGATCGGACAACTGCATGAGGCATTCCACTTGCCCGAACACAGAGTTTACTTGCCCCGGGAAAGGTGGCAAGCGTTAATGTTGAACCCTGAGAATAATTGGTTTATCTTATCTTGCAGTGATTAATGCGTCCACTTAAGAGGTTATTTACATTTTGGCCGCTATAAATCAAGCTCTTGGTTAATGCTCAATGCCTTTAATTGCTGTTTGCTGCCGTAAAACAACCACAGAAGGGGGATCACAGAAGTTATATCGTTCCTTTGAGATCTGGTAGGTATTTATCATGAGCAGAGAACCGTTCCAGAGTGGAAAATCTGCCTTGGAAGAAATTTGTGCTCTAATAGAGGTGTCTATCAGAGGAGCACTTTGAGCACATAAAAAAAACATCAAAATAGCATCGGCTCTGCGTCTGCAAAGATTGAATGGGGGCATTTTTTAAAGAGCAGCTCTGCATGAATAGCTGAGGACATTCAGATAGATGAAGAGGGAAATTGGTAGTGGAGCGATACATAAGAAGACAGATGTAGATATGTTCAATCAACATGTATCTCCTGTGACGGGCTGCACATTTGATCTTGTTCAGTTTTAGCTGCTTTGATGTGTATTTGATCTTGGGGTTATAATGGGGATCACAGACAAAGGCGCTCAGCCAGATGAATTGGGGAAAAAAACGCAGCAGATCAAAGGCACAGCCTCTCACCTGAAGCTCCGGGCTCACACAACAACAGACAAAAACCTGTCTGCCGCTTCGGCATCCAAATACATACAGGTGGTACATTTCAATCACGTAGAATGCAGATGACAATTTGACAAAGCATGACATGAATAATTTAAGTGCAGGATCTCTTTCCAGAACAGTCTGGCAGACCATAAGAAGTATGCTGCCTGAATTACATCAGTCAGTATTTCAGGAATATAATATTTTTGTCCTCCAAAAAATGCATCTCTTCCTGCCAAAACACTGCAGGATATCTATATGGTGTAATTACCTGATGATGACAATGATTCCATCAAAGACGTTGTAGGGGTTTCTCAGGTAGTTGAAGGAGCCAAACGCAGTGAGTTTGAGGATCATCTCCAGGGAGAACATGCTGGTGAAGACGATGTTACAGATCTCCAGAACATTAGTGAGCTCCTCTGGCTGACAGAGGAGAGAAGACAGAAAAAAGAAAGGAAGGGAAAGAAGAGAGTAAGTTAAAGCAGAAAAATGCACTAAAAGGAAATATACACATATTGTAGCTGTAGGGCTCATTACTCAACACAAAACTAAATTGTTGGATGCATGAAAAGAAATAAAGAGACACGTTTGGTTTTCTTGCATCCTCACAAGTGGTTTGGCAAAACACAAACTTTGGCAACAGATGAATTATTATTAAAACAATTTATCATTTGTAATAGTGGACATTTAAGGGTCATTTAAGCTTGTCAGGAGTAGCTCTAAATTGTGAGACTTGACTCAACTTTAATCTGTCTAAAGGCCTTCACATACTGCGAAATACTCGCCTGCCAATATTGTATGCCTAGGGCTTTAATTGTGAAAGGTGAGAATGGAAGGAGTGGATCTGGTCTGTGCTGCATTTGTCAAGGTTGAAAGGAGTAATAAAGATTGCGGTCCTGGTTTGGACTACGGCGCCTTTGTGTTGTTGTTTCATAAATATAGGTGCAATCTAAACCTAAAGAAGTTATAGTTTTGTTGCCTCAATCTGTTTTGTTGCCTAAACCTAAAGAAGTTGTAGCTTTATTGCCTAAAATTAAAGAAGCTATAGTTTTGTTGCCTAAACCTAAAGAAGTTGTATATTTATTGCCTAAACTTAAAGAAGTTGTAGTTTTGTTGTCTAAACTTAAATAAGTTGTAGCTTTATTGCCTAAAATTAAATAAGTTATAGTTTTGTTGCCTAAACCTAAAGAAGTTGTAGAATTATTGCCTAAACTTAAAGAAGTTGTAGTTTTGTCACCTAAACCTAAAGAAGTTGTAGCTTTATTGCCTAAACCTAAAGAAGTTGTAGATTTATTGCCTAAACCTAAAGAAGCCTTTTTGTTTGTGTTCAAAACGTAATGTTTCTTTCAGTTTTACATGTTAGAACATGCTGTTTTTAAGTTTCACTTTCACAACATAGTAGGCGTAGTAGGTCCCTAATGACCCACATCTATGGTGTTTATAGCGACTGATTATTTAATGGCCTAATAACAGTCGAATCGGATGCACCAACAGACCAAACTACCATGCTAAACATGTCATGATTTCTAGTACTAGCACAGCAAAAAAATTAGGAAGCTAGATTATAAAAATGAGAGAAAAAAAAAAAGTGAAGGCAGAACGTTGCCAGAAGAAATTAAATGGAAATAAAGGGATACGAGCAGTAACAGCGTAATAGGAGAGGAAATGACAGGCAGCACAACACAAAGGGGAACATTAAATGTGTGAGTGGACATTATCTGCAGGAACATCGTGGTCCCTTTGGTCATAAATCCACAAACTACAAGCAGTCCTAGTTAATCAATACCTGGAAGAAATAACACTATCACACACACATATATACTGCACACACACACGCAGCAGACTCGCAACTGTATTTCTGGCAAGAAATCTAAAAGCTAAAGGAAACTTCACACGGCTGAGTTCTTGCTTTCTCTCCATCTATCTATTGGTCTTTTCTTTCTTTTTGCTTCCTCATCGCTTTGTCTAGTTATCAGCCATTTTACTCACCATGGATCGAATGCTCCAAATTGATTGGTGGAAAGGGCAAGGAGAAGGACAAAAGCTTTTCACACACACACACAAAAAGAGTACTGGTTTAGCTACGATTTCAGAGGATTTACTGAATAACACGCTGACAAACAGTGAAACAGCCAGTATGTTATTGCTCTTTGTGTCTACTGTCAGCTCCTTTCCAACACAGCAGCAGGTAGCAGGCAAACAAAACGCAACACATGTTGTCATCAATTATGGATGCTGCAGATGCGGCCATTAAAAAAAAGGTCCAATCACACCTTTCACCTTGGAGACAAACTGAAAGACGTTAGTAGTTTTGCTCCCAACAATGGTGTGGGAAGCTATAATGTAACACTGCATTCAGTCCTGGAAGTTTCACCAGCAAAGCGATTGTTTGTGAGAGTGATAAAATTAGCTCCTGGACACACTGCCAGTATTCAAACAAGTCTTGTTAACACTTGAACATTGGCAGAGACAGTTGTACTCATTCTTTTTATCTTCCACCATATGCCTTTACAATATATTTCACTTTCTTTTACTTGCTGTCAGTCTCACGTTGTTAATGTGCATCAATGTCTGTCTTTTCAGCTGTCTGACACTGTTTGAGTCCTCTCTCTTTCTGTCTTCCTGTTTCTGTGAGGATTTGCTCGATATAAGGAAGAACACACACACACACACAAAGGGCTAAATTTGGCACAATCATGATTTCCAGCACATCTCTATTCCACAGAGCTCCTCTGTAACTTTGGCGATGACACTTCTGACATTTCAGAATCAATGAGCACTGTTTTGCATTTACATGTTTGTCTGTTTGCACTGCTTCATGTATATATGTGTGTGTGTGTTTGTCAGTACTAATGAGTGTTTAGCAGTGTGAAAAAACAGGCTAATGATGCGTGCCCACCAGTGTCGGTAACGATGTGACGGCCGACCGCTGTTTGCAGACCAGCCAAACAGCGTCGGCGGACCCTGGAGATCCATTACTGCGGTCTCATTACTGCAGACCTGGGAACAGATCTAAAGACTGACGTGTTTTCCGGTCGGCTGATGTATGGAATAAAATAAGAAGATTGGGGATTTGAAGTCACACTGAGGACAGCTGATTTAGGAAAGCAAACAAAAACAGCAAAACTTTAAAAAACAACCTGATGTGAAACAAGACCTAAAAATAAAGCAGATGCTTAATTCTAATATTAGTGAACACAAACTGGTGTGTGGATGGTTCCAGCATCTGGAGAAGCAATGCCGCCCCGAACACCAGCCTCTATACACACGGGTGACTAACTCTTTAGTATACATCGATAAACCTTAAATGCCTGTCCAGAGTAAAACAAAATTGGCATTGGCATGGTTTTTTAAAAACGCAGATGCAGAAAGGTTCAGCCTACCAAGTAGACTGAGCTGAATGAACAGCACATTTGCAAACATGCATTAATCAACTGTACAAAAGCATAAGCAGGGGTCACTTGTGCTGCTCTGATCCAAATACTATCAAACCTCGGACATACTTTCCACGTTCGGCTGCAGACTTGTACCAGTCACGCAGATGTGCACGTGGTTACATTCATGCTACAATTGAGGGTCCGCGTTGGTCTGGCGTTCCACGCATGCACATTCCCTGATCCTGATCCTAGTCATTTGTCTGACTGTGTAGGCTACAGAGTGTCTGACTTTGACACCACAGCCCACTCTTTGCACCCGTGTCTTAACAACAACAGTTAATAGGTTCCTTTTAAGCAGGACTGTGATCTTTCCAAACCATAACCAATGTGTTTTATTTGCCTAAACTTTAAACTTAACCATAGAAATGGCAGATCAGGAAACACTCACATGTTCTCATTTTGGAAGCTAAAGATGAACCTGGTTTGTTGTTTAGTAATATCATGTGATGATCCCATATGTGGACAGTTGTATAACATTTTGCAACAAGCTCAGCCTTTTTTAACCTTTTCACTACTGGGATGCTTTTAGCATGTAAAGCACAGCGAGTCTGAGTGCAACACCTTTCCACCTGTCTCATGTAACATTCCTGTGATGGAAAGCCACTGCTGTGGTTTCATAAATATCAGTAATGTGATAATGGAAATCACAACAAACCAAAATCCTCTAACGTGTCTCAAAAAAGTGATTTACACGTGTTTCCTGTAGAGAGCGAAAATATTTATTAAATCAGAGTATTTGTATGTTTCAGCAGAACCTTATTAATGCAGATAGCCGTCTTATTAAGGCTTGCCCCGCTGGTTATTGATTCTTCTATAATCCTAAGGTAGGGTTGCATTTATTCATAACATAAATTTTAGATGCAGGGCTTCAGAACCTCAGCTGCTCTCATTTTCTATTCTAAGACATCCGACTGTTTCCTGTGGATTGATTCATTGTCCTCCAAAACCCAATTATGATTTTATTTTTGAATTCCCTGACCTACTTTCGATTACCAAATATGTCTGGTTTCTGCCGTGATTTTTAATTTGCATGTGACAGCCATCCCCAATAAATCTGAAAGTCTGTGGGTGTTATTGAATATTTCGACCGTGGCCGCGGCTGCTCCTGCAACATCAATCTGGCGATTTCCTTCGGTTTTAATCTTGACACTTTGGCAGAGAGAGAGACAATCGTTCAGCCGCGTTGTTTGATCTCTATCCATCCCTGTCAAATCTCCAAAGTGCCCATCACGATGCTGCATTATTAATTCTCAAACAGCTGTTGAATTCTCTGAAGTGTCTTCTCACTCGAGCAATCCATCCTGTTCAATAGGATCTTGTATTTTCAGTAATGCACATGATACCATTGGAGCATCTAATGTCCCCTATGTCATCATTGTCATTTAAGACAATGACCCGAGAATTGTGATCATGTTTGTGAGTTAATCTCAGACCTTGCTCTTGAGAGCAAGGTCTGAGATTAACAGAACGAGTTAATAAACAGAACGATTTAATAAAAAAATTCTCCTAGGGGATCTAGGTGGGCTCCGTAGATGTCTTTCAATCTGATGTCTACGGTTATTAACTCGTTCCCTCGAGTTAGTAACTCGAGGGAACGAGTTACTTCATAGAGCACTTCTTCCAATCATTCCTGACAGTACACGCACTGCTGATGCACGGCGAACCCCTAGGTGATGTACTTTGGTAAAGTTGGAAAGATATTGACAGATTCAAACTTCCTGAATCAATAACTCATAACAGAAACGTTGTTAAAACACAAATGAGGGCTCTTTCTAAATCAGGACACATTCTCTATGTGCAGCCGGCTGTGAGAGGGACCGTCTACAAAGTGCACTTCACTATTATACAGTGTAGTACCACCAAAATTACTTCACACATCAATGATCTCCTCATAGTTGTGCTATAACACTTAGTTTGGAAAAAATATGCTTTTGCATAATTTCGGTGAATTTTTAAAGGGAAAAATATTCAATTACTTCATTTTTATAAAGTGTAGTGCAATCAAAATGTCTTAATTAGTTTAATAAGTATAATCAGGAAGAGATCATTGATGTCTGAATTAATTTTGGTGGTACTACACTGCATAATACTGAAGTTATTGAATATTTTTCCCATTAAAAATTACTTAAAAAATTACCGAGTTACTAATGTGAGGGAACGAGTTAATAGAAATTGTCTCCTAGGGGATCTAGGTGGGCTCCGTAACTTTAGTTATGTCATTTCCAGGGTTATTTTTTTTCCTAAACTTATCTAAGTAGCTTTCTTGCCTAAACCTAAAGAAGTTGTTTCCTGTGAAGACGGATGTTTATTTTGAAAAGACTGTATGTAACGAGCAGAAATTGACACGTGTTGCTGGACATTAGCAGGAAAACAAACAAAAGAGGAGGAATAACATAAGATATCATACGAAATGTTGTATGAGAATATGTTCTCCCATAACACTTGACACACACACACACACACATCTCGCTTTCACAAACAAACTGGTTTGTTTTTATATAAGATACACTTCCAAAATGAAGTCTGGTCGTCTGCCAAAGTGGCTGGTGGTCTAAATTATATCTACTGCAACTCAAGAAACAAAGCAAGGAATAAAAAAAAAGGCATTTGGCTGACATTTCCTCACACTGGTTATGTGTTGTTCCTACACCAACAGAACCACAGGCGTAGCAGGACAGGTGGAATCGCCCCTCTACAGGATGAGGATCAGAGCAATGAGACAGATTAAGCCCTCTGATACCACTGTTCAAACAGAGAGAGGCATGACTCCGGTTTGCCAAACAGGCGGTGGAACCACACACATTCCAGCTCGCTATTTCCTCCCCAATAAAGGAGCAAAGTCTGTCTCTGCCTCTCTCGTTGTGTCTCTCTCTCTATTTTTAGCCGCCCCTGAGATGAGAGACGACCCACCACTGCGGCGGTGGCAGGCGTAAGTGGGCGATGGTATAGCGAGAGCGAGAAATATTGATAGAAAGACAAAGAGTGCACAAAGCAGAGCGACAGAAAGAGACAGGAAAGAAAAAAATCAGCAAAAGTTGAAAGAAAGCACCAGATTGCTAAGAGATCTTGATGATCTGAACCAAAGGTGAGATAATGTTCTGGTGGCCCTACCTACATGTCTACCCTGTCGGCTATAGATTCACATTATACCGGTATCATAAAGGCGGATGGAGGAGAAGAGAGATGTAAGAAAGAGAGATGGATGTGCTGGAGAGAGAATGTAGAGGTTTACATTGCGGAGGAGTGTGGACATTGAGTGACAGAGAGAGACACTGAAAGAGACAGTGGGTTCACACTGCAAGAAACATGGCTGTCGGTTCACTCTAAAATAACTGTAGGCAGAGAGAAGGAGCAGCTTGTGCATCTATACAATACTAAACAGGCAAATAAGCCTTTGTTTTTAACTGCTACCCATTCACAAATGTGCATTGCTAGCTTGCTGCTAATTGGATAGCAATAACTAAATATAACAGATAGATAAATAACAAGACATTAACAATGAAACCTCCCTCCAAGCATTGTTCGATTTTTGTCTTTCAACTTGTAAAAGCTTGCGAAGCTAAGAATGTTTCTAATTGGGTTCTCATTATTTTTTTTCAATTTTGGGCGTGAATAGTTATTGATAGAATGAAATCACAAACTGATTGGGATGGCCATGGGAATTTAAAGCTAGGGTAGGGTCGTGTTTTTGTTATGTTTGTTGAAATCCTCATTAGATCCTGACAGCGATCAATAAATCAAATGCTCTTCCTTTGATTTGCTGAATCAGCTGAGACGTGCTTGCAGAGTCAGAGATAGTGTTGGACACGGTAATGTGCAAAGCATTTAGCGTGCAATAAGAACGCCTTTCTTGCTTTTGGCGTGTCATTTGTACGACATGTAGTCTGTACTGACTGCAATGTAAGCGCATTCGCGTACGTATGCTACAATCAGAGCTAGTGACGTAGAATAAGTAAGGGATAATTTACAGCGAGCCGGTCTTTGTTGTGAAATAAACCCTGACAGGGCGAAGCAGAGGGGGGTCTCTCATCGCCCTGAAGGGGTTTATTTCACAACAATGGCCCGCTAGCTGTACATTATCCCGCTTATTACACGGCTACTAACTTAAGAAATCAATGATTTGACACAAAAACGGTCCGCCAGAGTCCGACATCAGAACTGCAGCCATAGCAACGGTCTGTTATACAGAAATAACTGACCGTAGAACGCCGTGATTGACCGAATTGAGCATTCAACAAAGCCGTGTATTAAAAAGTGAGAGAGACTGCTTATGGCGGGCAGGAAGGGAGGTGGATGGGTCCAAACGAGCATAACCAGGAGACCAGTGTTCGAGACCGGTGTTTTGTTTGGTAAGTTACATTAGTGATGCTTGTCAAGTTTTTTAGTGACATTTGTTACGTGTTTTCCGTACTTATGTCACATTGTTTTCGTACGCATTTTACTTAGTTTACGTACTTCTTTTAAGCCCAACCATGATGTTTTTCCTCAACATAACTAAAACGTTTTGTTGCCTAAACATAACTGTGGATATAGTTTTGTTGCATGGTGTACACATGACAAAGGCTAAAATGCATCCTCATGACACGCGGAATGTTCTTGTAATGTCGCGCTTTGTATGCACCTTCCTGTGAGATCGGGTTGGCAGAGTAGTTAGTGTATGCAATGATGTCTTTATTGACAACAATTTCTGCTTTTTGTGAGTGTGAACACATGGAACACCAGGAGAAGCATTTTAAACATAAAGAAAGTTATGCAGCACAGAAGGAGGGCAGCAGGTGTCCGTACCTGCTCGTGGTGCTCGATGCCCATGCTGATGGTGTTGATTAGGATGGCGATCATGATGCCTCGGTTGAAGTACTTGCTCTCCACGATTCCCCACAGCTTCTTCCTGATGTTGCGCCCCAGATCCGTGCATTGTTTCTGAGGATTACAGCCCTCTTCCTGGCCTTTCTTGCCCTTCTCCTTGCCACCAGATTGTACCCCCTCCCTGTCCGTTTCCTCCACAGCTCCCTCCTCTGATTCATCGTTAACTGCACTGCGAGCTGGTCCCACCCCATCAGTGAGCGACAGGGCTGCGGCACACTGAGGGCAGCCGTCGGTGGCGGTGAGGGCCACGGCTGAGGCGTGGTCGGGTTTATTATGGTGGGGACAGGGTGGACCTGAAACGTTACAAATGGAGGGTGTTAAAGGGGTCAGTGTATAAAGCATGCATCTAAAATACTGCGAAAAATGCTTACAGTTACGTACCATGCCTCGCCACTGCTCTCTTCTCACGTCCTCCTCTCAAGTTGGCCTTCCTCTCCCTCCCTTCTCCTCTTCCTCCTCCTCTACCTCTCCCAACGCCCCCGAAGCCGCGAGGTTTCCCCCGCAGGGTGTTGAAGAAGGAAACCGTTTGTCTCCTGGCCTTGCGGAGGATGTGGCAGACCAGCTGGAAGAGCGCCTCGTAGCAGTCCCCCGGTTCACTGGCCAGGGTGGAGGAGGACGAGCACCGCGCCCGCTGCTCCTGCATCAGCTGGTGCTCCCTCTGCTTGGTCTCTGAGAACTGGGTGGCGATGACCACGAGGCACAGGTTGATCATGAAGAAGGAACCAACCTGGGAGGATCAGAGCCATAAGAGATTTTTTAGACTCACTGAAATGATTATCTATTCCCAAAATGTAAAATGTGCTACATTTGAAAACACTGGCATGAAATGATCGGAGCTGTTAGCGGTCAGTTTCTGCCAGCTAATCACACTGAATAAAGAACTCCCAGTAAGATGGCTCCAGGCCAGTGGAGTTTAGCTGCTGCTACCTCTAGCCTGTTAGCCCACTTGGCTGGACATAACACATTATACAATATGGTTGCAAACAAAGCTGCAGTGTGTTCAGGGAAAACATTGCAGATACTGAGCTGGAACTGCTGCTGATTCTCTTGAGAGTAGGACCGCATTTTGCTACCAGAAAACCTCACCAGTTTTAGAACAGCCAACATTTCTTAATGTAGAACATTGACCGTACCTGCTTCAGTACCTGCTACATATCATATATTGCTGGATTCAGCACAACCATGCCATTTCAGCAAACTCTGATTGGTGACAATCCCAGCCAAAGCTACCTAAAAGTAAATGAATACAATCATCATAGACCTTCACATTTGATATTTCCACTTATTGTACTTATGTGTTTGTAGTACTGTATGTCCTCAATGCATCAATATATTCACATATATTCGTTCTTTCTTGTAAAACTTAGATTGAATGCCGTTCACACGGGACACATTTTACCCTTGAACCTCGTGTGATTTAGGGATGAGCTCCACAGGCCCCAAAGACTTTTTCTCTTCTATCAATGAAACATATTGTAACCAAGTCTAGTACCAGTACTCAAAGTAAGGGCAGCTATTTGGCACAGCGCTGGTTCACAGTTAAAAGTCCAATTCATGTTCTCCACAGTGTGGATGTTAGATGACTCACAGTTGGAGTACTTCCACAGATTGGATAGACATGAAACTCTCCTGGTTGAATCATCGGAACAAAGTATGAAAAATATCTGGCTCTTTGATAAAAAAGTGACAAAAGAAGCCTTTGTACAGAAGTCAACTATGACTGCCAAGGCTGCCCAATCTCACCAAATGGCGTATGAATGACACGGTAATTCGCCTTTGTTGCTTTTGACGTGTCATTTCACACCATGTAGTCTGTACTAACTGAAATGGAAACACATCCGTGTAAATATGCTACGCTCAGAGCTAGAGACGTAGAATAAAAACTAAGAAAGACTGCTTACGGTGGATGGGTCCAACAAACACAGGATTATCAACAAAAAAGGAGCTTTGAATGCTAACTTACATGAAGCATATAGGACCAGTCAGACCTACATTTCCCTTTATTTATTTGTGGCTATATTATGACAGAGCTGTGTAGTCTTTTTCTTCCACATATCATTTGATAAGAGTTGAATCACTGTAGGTGGTTGTCAAGCTGTGCTGTCGGTTGCTGAACTTTAAACTTTAAACGCTGAACTCAGTGCATTGCCGAAGACCAAAGACGTAACCAACCAGGGCAACACACTGAAGCGTACCCCTACTCAGGATTACCACCAAAAATAAGAAAGGCAAAATAACAAAGTGCAGGCTCTTTAAACCTGCCTGGTGACTACAGAGTCATGGTGCTCTAAACCAAAATTCCAAACTGGTCAAACAGTTACCCAGTCAAAAGCACAACTAAACAAACAGCAATAACCACAACTGATCTAGCAAAAAAGACAAACTCTACACTTAAAGGCCACAAGATACACACAAAACTTACGTTTACGTCACTTCATGGAAGTTCTATCCCGGACGAGCCCCCATTTGTTACGCCCCACCTCCACAAGACACCATTACAACTCTCAAATCCATAGGATATATTAACAAGGAAATATGAACAGACAATATCAAGTCCTAAGCTGAGAGGCAGCAAAACCAGCAGTCCCCACACCAGAAGCCTCCGTCTTCTGCTGCTGGCAACCTGAATCTGAAGCAATAGCTTTGAAGGAAGCGAGAATATCTGAGATTCAACACAAAACGTTCAGACCTTTTACCGTGGGGCCAACTCAACATGTTATCTAAAACACTTGTGTTAGGAAAAAAGTCTCAGAGATGACTGAAACCTGTTTGTCCTTGATTAGTGATGAAATGGTTGTTAGCAAAAGAAAGCCTCGTGCGAAAAAGTCAGAAGAGGAAAAAAAAAAATCCACTTTTTTGCGCCCCATTCTCTCATTCATCATCTCTTTCTATCACTGTTGAACTCTCACAAGAATTAATTTAACCCAAACCTGATTCAATGTGTCACTGTTAATCAAAACTAACCAGGTTTAAGGCCAATTTGAAGAATTTCCATTGCAGCGATCGCTTAGATTAATTATATAATCTGTTTTTAAAGGTTTGCTGTGCGGCAGTACGTTTGCAGCTCTTTACAGGAGACAGCAGGTGAAACAGATAAAAAGAGGAGTAAAAGGGGCTAGGTCACCCAGAGAAGCTGATGTGGAAAAAGAGGAGGAGAGTGAAAGTGAGAAGGCAGAGAGGGGAGATGAAGTTGTGATCAATAGTGATTGTGAAGCTTGATAACCCCCCGTCTGCTCTCCCTTTGAACCGCTGAGACAAAGACTACGGAAGAGCAGGATAAAAAGTGTGTGTGCGAGTCAGTGTGTGTTTTTGCGTGTAAAGCTGCTCTTCATCGATCCAAGGCAGAGATTTGTGGTCGGACCGGCTGGTTTTCAAGCCGGCTCTCTGGACTCGCGGGGCTGAAAGGGAGAGCAGTGGCGGGTCCCAGCGCCCCGTTCAGCACCCTCGCTGATCCCATCAAATATTTATACTCACACTCTGCTGGAGCCTCCGAAATACAATTAGATTGGTGTGTGGGACTGTGTGTGCGTGTGTGTGCGTGTGTGTGTGTGTGTGTGTGTTTAGCAGCTTCAGTGTTTGCAGCAGAGTGACATAATGACTATGTGTGAGGCAACTGTGGGTGACAGTGAATGGAGGAACTATGTGTGTGTGTGTGAGAGTTTGCTCAAGAGGAAGGGAGACAAGGAATCAAGTAATGTGAAATGTGTTCAGAGAGTTACAGCAGCTCTTGAAGCCTCTTTTAGCTCATTGTTTTGGTTTTAAAGGACATTTACTGTTGCTAGTATAGTATTTCTAACTGAGGGCAGTATACAAATGGACAGATTAGACAATGGGCCCCTGTGCATTTGAGGCCCCCCCTCATGTCTACAAACTCAAAGAGTTTACTTTTAGTCATTTGCATTTCGGTCATTTGTCATTTGTCATCTATTTTTTGTCGTTTTGGCTTTCGTTTGGCGTGTCTCTGTGATTGTTTCGGGTCTATTTCTGGTTGTTTAGCCTCTTTCTGTGGAGGTTCTGCATCTATGTTTAGTCGTTTTGCGTGTCTCCGTGATTGTTTCGGGACTATGTTATGGTCGTTTTGCGTGTCACTGTGATTGTTTTTGGGTCTATTTTTTAGTTGTTTTGCATGTCTTGGTTATTGTTTTGGGTTTATGTTTAGTTTTTTTGCATCTCTTTGTAGTAACTTTGTGTCTCTATGTGGTCATTTTGTGTCTCCTTGTAGTCGTTGCATCTATTTTCTAGTCATTATACGCTATTTTATATGTCATTTATGTTTTTTTGTGGTCATTTTGTGTCATTTGTAGTTGTTATGTGTAGGGTCATGGTTGTTTTGTGTCTATTTTCAGTCATTATGTGTCTCTTTGTGGTCATTTTGGGTTATTGTTGTGGTTTTGTGTGTCTTTGTGGTCATTTAGCATCTTGTTGTGATCATTTTGTGTCTATTTACATCATTTGGTGTCTCTCTTTATTGTCATTTGGGGTTGTTTGTAGTGGTTTTGTGTATGTTTGTGGTCATTTCGCATCTATTTGAGATTGTTCTGCGTTTTTTTCCAGCAACATTTTGTGAGTCAGGACCCCTGACCCCTCGGGCCCCTGGGCCTGTGCCCGGTAGGCCCGTTCAGTAATCCAGCCATGCTTACACAGTGTCAAATCAGAAGGCTTACCACGCTGCGCGGCTCTGTAACAAAACAGGTTGAGGCTGGCATTTAAACGGTGTTAAACCTTAATTCCACAGGACCAAGCTACTTTCCATGGAAAGCCTTTAATTCCACTGAGTCCTCTCGTCTAAGCTGCTCTACATGATGCTAATCAGTGTACAGCAACTTTCAAACTCCCTCCATCTTTATCTCACTTTTTTCATCTGTCTCTCCATCTGTCACACTCTCTCTCTCATCACTGTTTGCATCTCGTCTTGCACTCTCATATCACTCACTCTCTCACTTCAATTCAATTCAATTTAACACGCTTAATCTGCATGAATACTACGTGAGGGAAATTGTCAAAGTATGTAAATACAGCCTGAACCTCTCTCTTTCTCTCTCTCTCTCGCTCTCTCTCTCTCTCTGTGTCGGCTGCTGTCGCTCGCTCTCTTCTATCTCTCCATGCTCAGTGTTGTGCAGTATTAAAGGAAACATAATTAAAAGTCTCATCATCTGTCTGCTCGTGAGATGAGGACGAGCGGGGATATGAACAGAACTTTTAACATGTGAATAGTAACGCTTAAATCACTTTCCTCCACTAAGTCGGTTTGCGAGACAAGCCTTGAAACACGCCGCAACAAAGCCGACAACATCCTGACTGTCAAATCGTGTCTCTGTGGAAGAGAAAAAGGCCGATATATGCAACGACTGCAGGGAGTAAAAGCCTGCTATGATGCTTAGTCTATACAACGCTTTTAAGCATGATTAATTAGAACATCATTCATCTTGAGATGCATTACACAGCGAGAATCTGCTTCCTCGTTTAGATAATGTTTCAGGCTTTAGTTCAGAGGAGAGACATGAGGGAACATTTTAGTTTCAATTCTAGCAATTAAGTTGATTTGATCCAGAATCTGGAGATGCTTTTATTCCTTTAAAGGACCAGTGTGTAACATTTAGCGGGAAGATAAAAACCTGAAATTAAGAATGGTTGTGTTTTTGTTAGCTTAGAATGAGTCCTTCATATCTACATAGGGAGTAGGTCCTCTTCACAGAGTCCTCCATGTTGCTGTGCCATGTTTCTACAGTAGCCCAGAACAGACAATCCAAACACTATCTCTAGAGAGAGACTTTCAGGTTTTTACGTTACCTGAAGGCCACCGTAGTTCTACAACACGCTTGTGAAACTGCTGTAACGTGAGTCGCAGAGTGTTAAACCGTGGTACCGCCAGCCGCCGTCTGACTTCCGTTGCTGCTAAAGTAGTGTTATTATGGTAAGGATGTAGCGGTGTTACCACGGTTTTACACTCGGCGGCTCACGTTGCCGGAATCTTAGGAAGGGAGTTGTGAGCAGAGGGGTACCCAAGTTGGTTGCAATCTGCAACCACAACACTAGATGTCGCCAAATCAAATTGTATGTCTTTATTTGATAGTGATAATGGAGAGAGACAGGAAATGTGGGGACAGAGGACTGTTTAGTTGCTGACAGATTTCAAGTAGTCCTTAAACTGCACATGTCTAAAAGAGCATTGGTAGTGATGCCAGCTGATGCATCTAAGTTATTGGAATGTGTTTTTGTTTTAATCACAAACTGTGACAAGGGAGCGAGTAGTTGCTGTGAGTTTTATGACTTTGGTGAACCATTGGGTTACAACTTGGTTAACACTCTCCTTTGAAACTGATGCCAACATCAACATGTTACAAATGTGCCAAATGTTAAATGCTAAATATTAGCATCTAACGCTAATATTAGGGCATTAGGATTAGGGCTGCGTATCGTTTAAAAGAAATTGCGATACCAGTAACCTTAAAGTGATACTGATACCAATCCTGTATGGGTTGTAGCTGCATTGGTAGTAGGCCAATCACACAATGCATTAAATCAAAGAACACTTGTTGTGATTGGCTGCGAGCATAACCACAAATAGAATTTTTTTTTCTGATCTGGGATCAAAAAGGATTGAATGCAAGTATTGTTTGACTGCAGGAGTTCCGATACTACTTGGTACTGGGTTATTACAGTCGATAACGTAGCCCTAATTAGCATGCTAACAAACCAACGAGACAAATGTCAGCCTGATAACACCGAATTGTTATTAACATACATGTTAACATGCTTGAGTATTTAGGTTAAAGTACAACTTTTAAATGTATTTTTAAAGGGTTTCTTTACTTGCCATGTCCTCTAATAATTCAATGCACCATGTAAATAAGACATGCTGTACAGTACATATAAACTTGCCTTGCCATAAGGTTTTAATTCTAAATGTTGGGACACAGAACGACCTAATGTATGACACAGTGTTAAACCTGATTCTGTGATCGGTGTGTCTGTGAGCCCGGAGGACACGCTGAGGGACTCGCTCTAATTAATAACATTTCACTTAAGATCAAAGAGGGAGACCAACATGTGGTCGCTTCCTCTCTCCCGTCCTCCAATCCTCTCTCTGATTTCATGCCGACACTTCTAGCCCATCATCACCACCTCCTGATTCCCTCTCTTCATTGATCCATCCACCCTTTTCCCACCCCTCCTCCACTGCTTCCCTCTCTTCAGCTCACTCACCATCTCCCTCCACACTTTCCCTCTCTCCTTTACACTTCCCTCCATCCCTCTATTTTCTCTTCACTTTCATCATCTCTTACTCCCCACCAGCACTTACTCCACTCCTTAGTCATTTCCTTCCTTCCTTTCCTCCTCCCTCTACCCCTCCTCACTGATGTTTTCACATCAAAAGGCAACCATGTTATCACATAATATCTGTGGCGATGGCAATCATGTTGCAGAAAATGATGTCCCAAGGCAAAAAACTGGAAAAAAGAGTGTGGGAATGTCTCCTTTTCAGTGTGTCTGTCAATAATGTGTTTTCTGATATAACTATTACATTAGTGGAGCTCAATAATAGGGACGACTGCCGGAGCAGGCCATGGTATTAAAATGATACCGCCTATCAAACCAATGGAGCCAGCCACGGCAGTTTAGTGTAAACAGATACAACGTAGATAGAAGGTCAAGCCATGAGGGTATGGATAACTGGATATTTGTTTGTGCAGGTTTTGCATCTATATTTAATAATTTTGCTATTGTGGAGGTTTTGCATAAAATGTGTATTGTTTTGCCTCTTTTGTGGAGGTTTTGGGTCTATCTTTAGTCGTTTTGCCTCTTTTTGTGGTGTTTTCAATCTATTTTCAATTGTTTTGACTCTTATTGTGGATGTCTGACATCTGTTTTTAATCGTTTTGCATCATTTTGTTGAGGTTTTGGGTCTATTGTTAGTCATTTTG
The DNA here is from genome assembly GCF_015220745.1 of Sebastes umbrosus. Classification (NCBI taxonomy): domain Eukaryota; kingdom Metazoa; phylum Chordata; class Actinopteri; order Perciformes; family Sebastidae; genus Sebastes; species Sebastes umbrosus. The sequence continues at coordinate 2,985,110 of NC_051271.1, forward strand.
CCTCTTTTTGTGGAGGTTTTGCATCTATTTATAGTCATTTTGCCTTTTTTTTGTGGAGGTTTTGCATCCATTTTTAATCGTTTTGGCTCTTTTGTGGTGGTTTTGCATCTATTTATAGCCGTTTTACATGTAATTGTGGATCTTTTGCATACATTTTTACTAGTTTTGGCTCATTTTGTGGTGGTTTTGCATTCATTTTTAGTGATTTTGTGCCTCTTTGTAATAACCGATGGCAATCATGATACAGAAAATGATGTCCCACGGCAAAAATCTGGAAAAGACTGGGGGAATGTCTCCTTTTCAGCGTGTGAGTCAATAAATGTGTTTTCTGATATAAATATTTGATATAACTATTACACTAGTGGAGCTCGACAATAGGGATGACTTCCTGAGCAGGCCATGGTATTACAGTTTTTCTCAATTGTTTACACACAAATACTGGTACTTGACACACAATGACCACAACATGTAACTCATGCACCAACCCCCTGAACCAATTCTGCTAAACTACAAGCACAATTCCTGCTTTACACTCAAATTGCAGTTCTAAAACACACTTTTTTTCAAAACACTACACACAATTCTCTGCATTTGGCACAATTTTCATGAAGAAAATCTCGTTTTCACAAGGAACACACTGTCATTCAAAATTCTAAAGTCAATTGCCCTACTATGCACACTGACTCATCACATGGGCAAACACCTGTCACACAGTGTTACAATTAGCAATCAGAGCTTTAGCATAAAAGGGCAAACATTGCTTGTGATGTGGATGAGGTGCTGTGGCCAGACCGAAACAGAAGAGAGGATGCAGCATAGTTTTTTTTTCTTTTTTTTTACTGTAACTGTATACAGTAAATTCTTCTGTTGTTTTGTATGTAGACCACTGTATGTGCAACTTTGTGTTGGTTGGGATATACACTGTGTACATTGTTTTTGTGGGGAAAATAAAATATATTTGTTACCGTGTATTTGTGTGTTCTGAGTATAAAAACAATATTCTAAAATATTTTACAACACACTTATGTATGTACTGTCTGTAGTAAGTGTAACACTGAACAAAAAAAAGGCCTAAGTCATTATGATGAATGGAGAAGAAGTGTTTTCCATTCATCATAGTGTTTTACATTGAGCACATCAGTGTTCAACTGGTTCTTATAAATGTCTATTCATATGATGGTGTGTGTGTGTCATTTGAAAACAAAATACCATTTTGAGAAGAAATAACATTGTTTTGAATGTAAAGTTTCATTTTGCAGGAGAATTGAGGGGTTTTGCCCATTGTGTGTGTGTTTTTTGATTTGTGTGTAGAGTTCTGAGAGTATGAGGCATGCTTTCAGAAAATGTGTGTAAACAATCGAGAAAAACTGTAAAATGACACCGCCTATCTAACCAATGGAGCCAGCCACGGCAGTTTAGTGTAAACAGATACAACGTAGATAGAAGGTCAAGCACGAGGGATATTGATAACTGGATATTTGTTTGTGTGCCTCTTTGCAGGTGTGTGTTTCTGCGTGACTGAGAATAATCTGTAGAGTGACAGCTGCATGAATGATGCTCAGTGAGAAAATGAAAGCAGGAGGGGGGTGGATGAAGAGAGGCGGAAGGAGTGGAAGAAAGGAAATTAAGGAAAAGAGTGAGAAACAGAAGGATGGAAGGACATATTAGCAGAGTCAGGGATTGATATATGTCAGGAAAAATACAGAAAGGTAGAGGTAGATTGACATATTTAGGGAGAGTAATGGAAGAAGAAATGAAGGTGAGAAAAGAGGAGAAGGAGAAGAGAGGCAGAGCTTGTGCCTGAATCTGAAGGCAGGCAATTAAAAGTGTAATAAAAAAGACAAGACAGCCCCTGGGTTGGAAAGTAACCGGGACTGGCAGTCACGCTGCATTATGATAACACACACACACACATACTCACACACACGCTCTGCCGGGCTAAAACAGAAATATACTGAGGGGAACACGCATCAACACTCGCACACAAAAGCAAACACACCCACAGATACAGAAGCTAAAGGATTGGAATTAAAAAGTGTTTTATCAGAACAAAAGGGGGATTCTTCAAGGATTTCAGCTCAGCTTTCACTGTGACACTGACAGCCTTGTGTGTGTGTGTGTGTGTGCGTGTGTGTGTGTGTGTGTGTGTGTGAGTGAGTGTGTGGGTGGGTGTGTGCATGGGTAAGCAGGTGAGAGAGCGAGAGAGAGAGAGAGAGAGCTTTTCATTGAAGTCATCCGTAGCTTGGCAACAACAACAGGAAGTGTAAATGTAGGTTGGCTGCCTGCAGAAACTACATCACCACTGCATGTGTGTGTGTGTGTGTGTGTGTGTGTGTGTGTATTAGTAGGTGTGTGCCTGTGTGCATCAGACCTCAATATTATCAATATATTGAACTTTCATTGCATTGTAGTGATGCGACTTTATCATGTTAATGTTGAAGCAATTCAAAATGCCAATGAAAGACAGTTTTGATTCGTTTATATGTGATTTTACAGTTCACCATATTCTAGGGCTGTCAATCGATTGTGATTAATCGCATGATTGTCTGTAGTTAAACTCGAGTAATCGCTAAATAATCGCACATTTTTTATCTGTTCAAAATGTTACTTAAAGGGAGATTTGTCAAGTATTTAATAATTGAATAATCATGAGAGTAAATATGCTGCTTTATCCAATTATTTATTATTGGAAATCAATTAACAACACAAAACAATGACACACATCGTCTACCAAACCCTCACAGGTACTGCATTTAGCATAACAAATATGCTCAAATCATAACATGGCAAACTCATGAAGCCCAACAGGCAACAACAGCTGCAGGGACCCCTTTTCAAAATGGCCATGCCAGTTTATTTCTCGCCAAAATTTAGCATAAGTTTGGAGCGTTATTTAACCTCCTTCCCTTCAGGCTAGAATGACGTGATTGGTACCAATGGATTCATTAGGTTTTTAGTTTTATATGATACCAGTATCTTTACTGTATCTTTAAAACTGAGCCAGCTACAACCTTAACATTGCAAGTTAATGCGTTAAAGAAATTAGTGGCGTTAAAACAAATTTGCGTTAACGCGTTATTATTACACTGCTGTGTTGAATACTCGATTCTGATCGGTCAATCATGGAGTTCTGCGGTCTGTATTTTCTGTATTACAGACCGTTGCTATGTATAACAGACCGTTGCTATGGGCGCAGCTCTTACGTCGGACTCTGGTGGACCATTTTTCCTCCAAAATATTGATTTCTTCAGTAAGTAGCTCTCCCCTTCAAGGCTGCGCGTTTGGGTGCAGCATCGCCCTGTTGGGGATTCTTTCACAACAATGACCGGCTTGGTGTACATTATCTCTTACTTATCGCGTTAACTTTGACTGCCCTACTATATTTTCATAAATATCTAAAAGTATCCTCCTTGCAGCATTGCGATGCTGTTAATCAGCCAGCCCTATAACAACAACTTCCTTTACTGTATGTGTGTGAGTGTGACTTACAATAATCAGCAGGATGAAGTAGATGAAGTTGTAGAAAGAATGAGCATCCATCACGTAGTACATGATCTCCACCCAGCCCTCCAGAGTGATCACCTACAGTCAGGGGGGGGAAAGGTCACAGTGAATAAACAATAGCATCCACAGAGAGTCTGCTCACACGGGGCTGAAATACTCCTGTTGAAAGAACAGTTTGACATTTTTTGGGAAAATGTGCTTATTTGCTTTCTGGCGAGAAACAGTGCTATCGAACTTCTCGTCTAACTTTCTGCCCGTTAAATATAAAAGGCTACAGCAGCCAGTGAGCTTAACACAGGAAGGAAAGGTTATATGGAGACGCTGTAAAGTTCACCGCAAATCTAGAATTCAGTTAACCTCTTTATTTGTCCTGAATTGCTGCCTTGGTTTGTGAAACTGGTATATATCTGATATGTATTCAGAATAACTTTTTGAACTTTTGTAGTGTCAGTGGTAGTTTTCACTATATTTTGGTTTGTGCTCTTTGACTATACTGTGAGGTTCTTATTCCATGAAGCTCAACATCTTGAGCCCACTTAGGACATCAGAACTTAAGTTATAAATTGTCATGAACCATGAACAACTATAGAATATGAATCAGTAGTTTAAAGGTGAAAAACAAAGCGGTCCGGTTGGTGCTCTGCTTATATGGTGCCAAGTTGACCAAAAGCTCTCACCTGGAAGATGACAATCCAGGCATAGGCAATGTTGTCAAAGTTGATGGCTCCTTTGTGGGGGTTGCTGTACCCGGTATGACACCTGGTGTAGTACCGGTTCCAGTTGACACAGAGCCCCGCTACACTGATGCTGCCGTTGGCCAGAGGCTCGGGGCTCAGGCCCAGAGACTGGCGGTACAGGGCGTCGTCTTTGTCCAGGCAGCACGTCCTGCCTCCCTCGCGGCGGGCCGGGACGTCGTTACAGGACATGATGCCGTTGTCGACCGGCAGGGAGCAGATGAAGGGTCGCTCGTCATCCTCGTCGGCCATGTAGTAGGGCCGAGGCAGACTGATACCTGTAGTGCTGGGAGTGTGGGGGGGAGAAGGTGGTGAGTAAAATGTTACACTAAAAAACTAAAGGTTATTTGTTCCTCCCTTTTAAAACACCTTGGACTTCATTTCATGAAATACATTTAAAGGGTTAAATTAAAGAAAAGAACAATTAGAAAAACCATCACATTAAAAACAAAGCATTACATTTAAGTAAGTTCTTCAAAATATATATTTATAAAGTGACTTAATGTAGCACTAAATGGCCCAAATAATTGTGAGAATCGGAGTTGATAGCAATTTAAGTAGGTAATTATCATTCAAACCAATGTTTTCTTGCTTGAATTTGATCTGTAACAGGCGGCAACCTCTGGGTCTGAAAAGATGCTGAAGTACCTTAAACCTGCATTCTTTCTAACAGCCAGCAGGGGGCGACTCCTCTGGTTGCAAAAAGAAGTCTGATTGTATAGAAGTCAATGAGAAAATGAGCCTACTTCTCACTTGATCTATTACCTCAGTAAACATTGTAAACATGAGTTTATGGTCTCAATCGCTAGTTTCAAGTCTTCTTCAATACAGCATGATGTTCATTTAGTAAATTATGGTCCCATTTAGAGTCAGATAGACCATAAAGCAGGAGATGCTTTAGGGCGTGGCTACCCTGTGATTGACAGGTAACTACCACGACGTTGTCCGGTCTGGGAGTTGTCCATGTTTTTGTCATACAACTTTAACCCTTTCACAGTGTGTTCTCAGTTACTGAAAGTTAACTGTAACATTTTGGCCTAAAAATGTCTTATTAAGCGTTCGGTTGTACTTAGCTCTCGAGTCACTTCCGGTTGCAAAAAAACAAGATGGTGATGACCAAAAACCAAGAAGGTGACACCCAAAAGCCAAGATGGCGATGGCTAAAAACCAAGATTGCGACAGACAAAAACCAAGATGGAAACGGCTGAAAACCAAGAAGGCGACGGCCAAAATGTCGAACAGTCGAGGCTTCAAAACGGCAGTCCACAAACCAATGGGTGACGTCACGGTGACTACATCCATTTCCTATATACAGTCTATGGTTTGGGGACACTAGTAAAACTAAAGGTTGCATTTGGAAAGCTAAAATGTTTCAGTTGTGACATTCCAAAGAGCCGTCACCTTACTTCTGTTTCTAGTTTTTAAACAGTGACTCATACTAAATGCCATTTAAAGCTCTATGACATGCTGCAAATCGAGGCCGGGCATAAACTATGACTGCTCGATTAGTAATCAGTAATATTTGGAAATCAATTTTAAGCCTGGATGGTGCAGAGATGCCATAAATAGAGTTATGTAATGTGTGTGTGTGTGTGTGTTTGTGTGCTAGTTTTCAATGGGAATTTTACACAGAGCAAAACCACTTGTCCTTCATGGCCATTTCCAACATTTTGTGTGGTGTGAGAACTGAAAGCAGAAGATATAATGATTACAGACAGAGAGACGAGTGGATGAAAGGATGGAGAGAGAGAGAGATGATTATGTTTGTAATGGTAAAATTGAAAGAAAATGACACCAGAGACACAGACGGAGAGAAGCAGTGATGGAGACACGTTAACCCCGACACACCGAGCTGATACCGTCTGTCTGACGGAGTCTGACGGAGCATTGTTGGCTGTATTCTTCACATATTTGTTTCCTTCGGTCGGAGATAGCCGTCTGATTGGCTGCTCAGCCGAGCGAATCTAATGTGGCGTCTACTTATTTTTTCTACCTTTTTCTTCTTCCACAAACAGACTCAAAAATGCAGGCTGTCAATCATATTACAGGCTGAAAAACACAAAAGAAAACTTTGCGCTGCCTTCCGAGCATAACCTGTTAAATCAAAATCACAGCAGCGTAAACATGGGTGCTTAGTTTGTTGTGTTTGTCTCTCTTTGATATTCTCTGGACTGCAAATCGGAGATATACTGAAACGTTTATCCCCTCAGAACATACATGCAGGCCAGCGGTCAGCTGGTTTTTGACAGACAATGGAGTGCAACCTTTAACAGAGAAGAGGGGAAGTAATGTGAAGCATCACATAGAGTTTGACCTCAGAGAATATGACTTCACTTTGTTAAATGAGTTCCAGTGAGAGAGAGGCAATTTCAACTTTTGTGTTCAAAGATGTTGAAGGTGAAAGAGAAGGATATAAGAAGAGGAAGAGAGGGACACTCTAGGGATAAAATGGAAGCCCGGAATGAAGGAAAGAAAATTGCACGGTGGAAAGAAAACATTAGATGCAAGAAAGACAGATTGATATAAGAAAAAAATATATAAATGAAAAAATTAAAATGCCATATAAAGAAAGTAACTAAATGGAAAGAGATGAGAAATCCAAAAAACTGAATCAATAACTGAAAGAGGGAAGGCAAAAAAACATGAATAATATGTGAGGCAGTAAAGGTGTTTGCATTGCCATTACAAAAAGAGCAAGACAGAGAACAGCAAAGGTCTGTGTGATCTCACTACTTTAATCCGAGAGCAGGCTGCTATTTAAAGGGCAGACCGAAGAAAGGGATACAGATGAATGCAGACGTTGGTTAGCAATTACGTCTGACCTGGTATCTGAGAAGGCTCTATAGGAGCAGCATTGTGAGTGCTACCCTGTCCCTCACTCAGTCTACGTCTTTGTTACACTCTTTGTGTCTCTTTCAGCGACTCTGTGTCTCTGTATTGTGCTGCGCTGAATAGGAGCTATTATCAAGCCCACTGACCTGAGGAGGAGACGCAGCCTTTTTTACATCAGTTAAGTTTACGCTGTAGCTCGGGATATTTCTGATCACGTCTCTGTATCCTCATCTTTTTTTCCATCACATCACCGATGAAATCTTAACCCAGATGTGCCACGAGCATGTCTTGGCGTCCAACAAAAGCATTTTGATATGAATGTAATTACCACAAGTTTAGAGAGTTGTTGGCAAATTTAAAGCAAACTTTTGAAATGTCGCAAAAAAATGAACGTGAATTAGGTGTTTTCATCAACTGGTTTGGAATGAATAAACTCAGCTACAGCGTAGATTGGTATGAATTTGGCGCTATAGGCTACGCATGGCTGTAATGATAAGAAGTAGAGGTGGAGAACTGGAAACAAAACAAGTCGGCTTGGCCATCTAAACATCTACAGGAGAAAAATGGAGAGTGAACTTAGCTCCACCCTCTCATGTCACTTCTGATTCCAAAAAATCTAGACGGCAACAGCCGAAAACCAAGAACGTGACGGCCAAAAGCCAAGAAGGCGACGGCCAAGAACCAAGATTTATTTCACCTTTATTTAACCAGGTAAAATCAATTGAGAACCAATTCTCATTTACAATATGGCGATGGCCAAAAACCAAGATGGCGATGGTTAAAAATCTAGATGGCGTTGACCAAAAGCCAAGATGGCGACAGACAAAAACCGAGATGGCAACCATCTCAGTTTTTGGCTGTCACCTACTTGGTTTTTGGTCATCACCATCTTTGTTTTTGGCCGTCACCATCTTGTTTTTTGGACGTCGCTTTCTTGGTTTTTGGCTGTTGCCATCTTGATTTTTAACCGGGCCAAAAACCAAGATAGTGACGGTTAAAAATCAAGATGGTGACAGCCAAAAAACACTATGGCGAAGACCAAATACCAGGAAGATGACAGCCAAAAGCCAAGATGGTGACGGACAAAAATCAAGATGGTGATAGCCAAAAACCAAGATGACAACGCAATTTAGGAAAATGTATCGCTGTTTCCAAACAACTTTTCTAATGTGATATGTCAACATGTGCATAAAAATATGTGAATTGGAAACACAGCTATTGTTTCCACCAGCAGCAGGCAGATATTGTAACTATTGTAACTGTCAGACAGACGAAGAGAGTAAATATTGGACTCATATTTCTCAGGTGGTCTAGAAACATTCAGTCAAGGTAGCGTTCTCTTCCTCTCTTCTGCTGACGTCTTGTTTTAGTCTCTCATTCATTGTGCACTTTGTTGAACAAGACTGTTTTTTTTGTTTTATCATGTTCTATTTGTTTTTCAGTTCTTTACTCTTGCGGGTGCAATTAGGTGATAAACACCCTGTCAAGTTTCTTTCCTGGCAGAGAGAAACTGGCTACCTAAACCAAACACAAGGCCAAAGCAGCTCCAGAGAAAACATGTTTCTGGCTTTATTCAAATCCTTAATAACAAATATGAGCTGGATACAGTATATGTATTTATTTATGTTTAAATTAGTACTGCACTACCGATTAAAAGCTGTTTTTGGTGTAGTACTTATCAAAGTAAAAGGGTGATATATCAGGGCAGGGGGGAAATATTATCAATAACTCTGAGATCATTAAGTTATAAATTTGCGAGAAAAAAACCTCAGCAATTGTGTAAAACCGTGATAACGCCACCCGCCGTCAGAATTTCGTTGCGCCTATAAAAGTCGTGTTCTTATGGCCTCAGAGCGAGGCAAGGGTCCTGAAAGATACATAAACATGTTTTCTTTTACATTTTCCTTCTGTGTTATTTTATGAACATAAATAGATACTAATATCATTAATATCTTTTTACCGGACTCTCGCACTCTGTGGCTCACTTTACCGTAGTGTTTAACCGGGGTGTCTGTGGTGTGATCAGGTTGATCCAACCTTTCAAAGTGAAGCGATGTGGTTCCGTGACAGAAAAAAGTAATTTTCCCGTTATTTTCTTCTTTTTTTCCCCCGTAAATTTACAATGTTAATTTCAGAGAATATCCATTTTTGTCCCAGAATATTTCCCCGGCTCCATAATTATTATTATCATTATTATTATTATTTTACTCACAATGGCCCTAATACGCCATAGATTTTAACTGGTGGAAACAGCGACAATTTAGTTTTCATTATACCTTTCTACCAACCAGTATGGTGAAATTGCTGCTTTTGTGATCCTTATGCAGCTCTTGATGTCGGGTGGGAGATGTCAGAAGCTACAAGCGATAATGTAGTTATAATTAAAACTTAAAGACAATATTTGTTTTATTACCTAGCAGATTGTGCATCTGATTTGATAACCACCTAGTATTAATAGTATTAATACTTCTCTATTCCAAGCTCTGGCCGCCTGTTCAGCACTCTCACTTCAAAAGACATTAGCTCAGCAAAGTTCTGGTCTTGGCTTTTATTTGTTCACTTTCCACATAGTTCTGTGTGTTTGTCAGGAAGAGAGAACCTGCATGAACTAACCTGTGTTCCCAGATATGATTTCCTGTTGACCTGTGACCTGTGCCGTTTGTATTTCTGTCTCGTCGTTAACCAGAGGCCAGCAAGTAAAGGTCAGAAAAAACGTGACCGTCCACCCACTTCTTCTTCTTCTACTCTTCTTCTCCTCAGCGCACCAACAATCCACTAATCCTCTGCACATGACCGAGCGACAACATCCAGCGACAGCAGACATCACAGCCCAGCTCATTATCACATTGGACATCGGCTGTGTGTGTCTCTGTATCCTGAGCTGATTATGTGCGCCACCAGACAGTGTCAGACAGACGGACATCATTTCACACCTGAGGTGACGTTGGACTCCTGACAGCGAGGACGCCAGCCAAAGGTTTGTGTTTTGTGAACTCGGCGGTCGGATTTACAACCATTGCCGTGGTTTGAATCAGCTTTGTGGTGAAAAAAAAAAAAAATCTGATTGTGTTTTACCAACGTTGGATGACATTGCTGAAATTAACTCAGGTGGGTCAGGACATCCCATGATTACATCCCCTCTCCATGTCCATTTCTGGATCGGTTACCATGGAGATGGCCTACCCCCGATGCCTCTCATCAGATCATTATTTCCTCTCTGGGCTCGGCACTGCGAGCTGACGTCCAGCCCACTCCTCTGTGCAGCCAAACTGGCCTAATCAAACGCTTGGCCGCAGATCCGGTCTCCCCGGGCTCTCTCGCTCACAAACCGACCCAATCCCAGTGATTGTCTGAGCTCTGTGTTTTCACAGTGGTATTAGCTGTGCTCTTAATCACAGAGATATTTGGGAACAAACAACACCTGCTGAGCTTCCAGTTCCTAATCCGGACATATTATTTCCTTTTGCTGTTACCAGCAGACATGAGTCATCAGAATTATTTACTGATTGGTGATTTTTTTTTCCCAACATACAACTGAACAATGAAATTTTGTAGTTTGGAAAACTATTGCAAAAGCTTACTAAGTCATTTTTTATTAATGCAATTAAAACTGTGACTCTTTTCAAATCACAAGAGAGACAATTAAAATCGTGATTTGAAAATTGAGCTCTTCAAACTTCAGTTTTGCCATAAAAGGGATAAATCCTTCAGCCTTGATGTCACATCGTATCTTCTCCATTAAGTTGTCTTGCGAGGGAACTGTGGAGCGGTTCATGGAGTGTGAGGATGTAATCAAAACCAGCTGTGTGAAATCACCAAAAGATGCACAATGTTACGGGTAGAAGTTGAAGGATATTGACAGCTGTTGCTTCTGTTACTGTGAACAAACAGATGCTGTCTTACACACACAGAAACAGCCAAACGAGTGTGAGTGTCTTGGGAGCCACCCTGAATCTACAACAGCGTTTGTACTTCTCTGATTTTGAAGCGACATGACAGAAGAGGAATTGAATTTCTGACACTTCCACCAGAATAAACAGCCCACAGCCACTGAGATACAGAACATCAGTCCTGGAAATACCACGCAATACTGTCGCAACAATAACGCTCTCACACACATGCACCAAAACAAGATTTCACCCCAAAGAAAGGGGAAGAGGACAAATGAAAAAAAACAAAGTTCCTCCTGTTGTCAATCAGTAAAGATTAGAGGTAGCAGGGAGACGCCTGCTTCACAGTATTAACATCCTAAAGCTTTGACCTCCTCCAAAACCCCAGATACCCTGCTGGAGATATCCAATAGAGTGTGTGTACCTGTAGGGGGGTTTGGGATTGTGTGTGTGTGCATACAGATCATCAGATTCAAGCTAATTGAGAACAGCAGTGAAAAAGAAGAAGAAAACAGGTCAGCAGGCCCAACTCGTCTTCTCAAATGAGACAACAGGGACGGATTCAGCTAAACTAACGAGATTTATTTATTCATTTATTTTTAAAATCTCCACAGCACTGCGCGTTGGTGAATGGTCAGGCTCCACGTATTATCATTATCTACCTTGCACGGCAGCTGGATTCTCGCAAATCCGCAAGATCACGCAAGAAATCGCAGGATCAGGCTTCAAGTAATGTGTAAACCAGACTACGGGCCAATCAGCGTCCTGTGAGGAGCTATACGGGCGTGGCTTAGGTGTGTGACGTCATGGAGTGGCGACTGTTGGTTCAAAACAACAATGGCGGCTCCTGAAGAGGTTAGTGTAGCTCCTTAAGCATCAGTTATATCAGAACTGGAGAGTATTTCTTCATTGTGTGGCACCCTAAACCACAGACGACAGGTTCAGACGTGGTTAACCTGTTAAGCCCTGTAGTTTTATACCTCTGTGAAAAAACGCCTAAAATAACTACCCAACATTTAGCAGGACTTGCTCCTCAACCATACGGCTGAGATGCATATATCTGGTATCATTTGAAAGGTAAGAAGCTAAAGAATATGAATAAATTGTAAGTAAACAAAATTATATTCCCATGTAGATTACAATGGAGAAGAAAAAGAAAAGTTTTTTTTACCCACGCCTAGTATAAAATCGTATATACATGCAGGAAGCAGCGTTATATTAAACATATTGATCTTTATCAGTACAAAATGTATAACTTTCACTGTTAAAACACACTTCACTCAGGCATGGACAGGTTGGCTGCCATTAAATTACAAACTACAGGGCTCACATCTTCACGGCGGTAACGTCTGTCAACATGCAGCTCCCGTCGCCACACCGGACGGCGACATGGGCCGGCTTATTGCCACACCTTCAGCTTCACTGAGCCCACACAACGGACCAGCCTGACGCGGAGGAGACAAAGGACAGACTCAGAGTCTGCGGCCCGCCAACAGGTGCCCCTTTATCACCCAATCACTGCCAGTGCAGGTCCGGCTGGACCACCCATTGGCTTTTCTCGATGGAAAACATGTTTTCGCTTTTCTCTCCTGACTGGCTTCGGCAATAATTTGATTGACAGATGGTTCATCCAATCACCAGCCAGGTGTTTTATAAAAGTGCCTGCCCTTTTCCAAACAGCTGCCAATGACGACTTCTCAGATGGTTCTGTGTAACAAACCATCTGTCGGGTCAGGTTATATGGTTATTTGGTATATGGGAAAAATAACAGTCTCGTTTGTGTTTCTTTAAAACAATCACAATCGTCTTTGGCGGCGCTAAGCACAGGATGCAGCGACGGTGCCCTTGCAAAAAGGTAAGATGCATAGCAGAAAGAGAGGAGAATAACGTGTGAAATATGCAGCCAATGGCAGACTTATACCCACAGCCTACATCCAGTGAGTCAGACTAGTCTGATGTGAACACAAAGTGGAAAAAGGTGACTTGTGACTTGGACACCGGGCTGCTGTTCTACATCCTGTTTCCATTTTTTTTAAACCAAAACTGCAATTTTTCCCAAATTCCTCATCCTTCATGCTCAAAAGGCAAAGGAAGAAAAAAAGACATCTTACATATCTGGCATTTAGTCTATAATCTACCTCCTGCTGGGCGGGTCAAACAAACAGACCGCTGTTTTGTTTGGCAAGTTACGTTGGTGACTTTTGTCTGGTGTTTTGTAGTGGCGGATGTCATGTGACACACTGACTTTACATTGTTTCCATACGTGTTTTACTTAGTTTATGTACTTATTTTAAGCCCAACCATGACATTTTCCCTTAACCTAACTAAGTGGTTTTGTTGCCCAAGCCTAAGTCAGTGGCTTTGTTGCCCGCCTGCTGGTACAGCACGTTAATACAGGCGTGTAAGGGTGCTTTCACATCAGGAACACGGGCCCGGATCCAAGTACACTTGTCCCCAAAGTCCAGTTGGATTGATTAGTGTGAACACTCAGTAGCGTTCTCGGGCACGGTTTGTTGATCGATTTTGCCACCCTAAGATTCATGCCTCTGCGAGGGAAAACGTGACACTGACACGCTGTCTTCTGGTGGACAGGCGGGTCTATTACATGCTTTGGCGTGATATCGTGTCGGTGCGTGCCAATATCAAACCCCTCACAAGTTGGGTGACCTTTCTTTTGAAGTCATTTTTGTTTCCTTGTTTCATTTTCTCTCTCTCGCTCCTGTTTTTCTGTTCTCTGTTATTTTGTCATTTTAATTTGTTTTTTTGGAACTACATGATTACATGGAAGCTCTCTTGAAGTCCTTATTATAGCTGACAGCATCTATGCTAAAATAGTTTTAACGATTTGACAGTGTGTAGCAGAGGTTGTGAAGGGGACGGGCCTGGGAGGGTGAAAGAAAAAGAGTTTAGTTTTTTAATTAAATGGCTCTGAGATAATGATATTTGCTTTGTGCACATTTTGGTTTGCGATCAGCCTCGTTATATTAGAGAGAGAGAGAGAGACTTCATCTCTCCATGGTTATAGCAGTAAATTGAGAAGATGATTTAATTAATTTTCTAAAGTCACACTGAGGGGGGGATAGGAGAGGTGACAGACCCATGTTGACACACACCTGATGGAAACACATACATGAATCAGTGTGTGTGTAGATATGACACACACTCACAGCTGACGGACAGACAGGTCACAGATCCCCGAGCATCACACTCTCACGTTTCCTTTTTCACACACACAGACAGACCAAACAGTGACTCACAGCGTGAAGTTCTCCTCCGGGTAGCAGCGGTTCCTCAGCAGCCCCGCCCACAGCTGCACGCCGATGATGCCGAAGATGAAGAAGACGAAGAAGCAGAGGAGGAGGACGTTGCCCAGCATGGGCAGAGTGTCTAGCAGCAGGTTCACGAGGATGCGCATGCCTGAAGAGACAAAAGCATTTATATCATGATGACACATATAACCAGAACCCCTCAGTACGACAACCTCAGCTCTAAAGCTGACCCATCTCTAATCTGAACTATACTGTGACACTCTTCTTGTTGGCTCAGAGGTGAGTCCAGCTGCATCTATAAACTGTGTCCTCATCCACTCTCCATGAAGGACATGACCCACAGATGTAACCTTCGATGGACTGAAGGATAGTGAGTTGAACTTGTGCTTGTTCCCAAAATGGATTGGTTTGCTTCACCATATCATTAGTTTAGTTTTTTCAGATTTCCAAGTTTATCCTTCCCTCAAACAGTCCGAACAGAACCTTCAGGCTACTTTCAGTAGCTTTATGTGATGGATTTATTAGTAACGACTCCAAACCACAAATTTATTTAAACGGCCTAAACGTTTTGATCACAGTCAAATCTTCATCAGGTCAAAACTGCTTTTTTTCTAATCTTTTTTTTTTTTTTTTTAACCCTGTGAGACCCACATTAGGCCCAGTTTTGTCTTTTTTAAGGGGGGTACAGGGGGTCTTTAGGGGGAGATAGCAGGTCAACAGTAGATGTCACATAGAAGTGGTGTACATCATCTGAAAGCTGGGAACCTGAAGACTAATTTGAGATGCTGCTCAGAACTGTGTGTCAAGTTGTTCTAGTTATAAATCCGATATAAACATGAATTAATTAATTAATCAATTATTGAAATAAAAATAAAACTGTGTAAGAGCTTAGAACATTACGATAGAAGTATATGATGATCATCCCCATGCTTATTTATGTCTCAAGAGTTGTTGCAGCAAGTTTTGGGTTGATAGCATTTGTTACGCAGATTTGGAGCTACATTTAACCGTTTTTTACCACTGGAGAATATATCAAAATGATTAATAATCCCTCCAAAATACCACATTAAGGCACCAAGACCTTGAGGAACACCATAGAAAAAGCTATGCTGTGATTTGGGATCAAAAGCTTTTGACATTTGGAGATTTCTGCAAGAATTACATTTTTCGGCGATCACTTCTGTTGTATAAACTGCTCAGAAACCCCCTTACTGTCAACCTCGCTAGGAAATTCATCCATCATCTGAATGCTCTAGGTCTCCAGTTTGTGGCTGTAAAGTTTCATGAGGCTGTGATTATCCTACAGGTCACCACAGGTCACTTTATACAGTCAGGTCAAGTTTCAAGGTAGTGTGATTACGTGATTCTATATGGCGCGGGGCATACTGTATGAGGCAGGGTAAATCTTATGTTACTTTAAGTTCTTGGTATGAATGTGTCCATGCATGCTGTACCAAGGTCTTCTCTGATATCCGATTTGTGTTGTATTAAACTTCAAGTAAGGACAACTGAGGCTCATTGAGTTTGTTCTATTATTCATCCAAGTGAAGATTGACCTGAAACAAAAAAAAGTTTTCCACATCAAGTAGTCTGATAAGTAGTCTCATACCCACAGTCAACAGGATGCAGACTGTGGGTATGAGACTGCCGTTGCTGCATCATGTGTTTAGCGTTGCCCAAGACGATTGTGATTGGTTTAAAGAAACACAAACAAGCCTGAGTGTTTTTCTCCCCCCTTTATACCAGAGTGATAATGTGCGGAGACAGACCTTTCTTTAGCGCTGACACAGCACAGGAGAATGATCTGGCTATGAGAGACTATAATGATGCTTGTGTGAATGCTTTGTGTCCTGATCTTTACACAGATCTCTGACTGAAACATTGTAAAAGCACAGCGACAGCGAATAAAAAGGAAATGTGTGGGTGAGGACTAATAAAACATTTTTTTTTTTGTGGATTTCACCATATTTCATTTTAACATCGCCCGATAGACTTTGAAAACTCAGCGCACAGAGGATACTAAAGGTTAGTTGTGTCCTCCAAATTCAGGCAAAAGATAATTACATTTCGCTTCCACGTCTGAAGGAGGTGTAGCAACGGAGCGGCCGTGTTGACCTTTTGATGCGCGATGCATCGGACCTTAAGTCTTTGACGGAGCCAGCCACAGACAGGTCTACACACACATTAGCCTGGCTGACCGCTCAGCTACATCTAGTGTAGGCTATATGTTTTTGTAAAGAGCCATCAAAGAATTAGTTTGGGATGACAGTGTTTCCAACGGGATTTTGAGAGACTGTGGTGTGGTGCTCCCCCGAAAGAAACACTTTGAACATATTAAATTGAAAGGCATCAATCTGGAGCACTTTGAGAGAACAATGGCGGGGCTAACGTTAGATCTATGAAGAACTTGGTGCTCTAGTAAATGATGCAATCATAAAGGTCGTATGGTTATGAATGCTGATGGCAAAAAGTCACATAGCATAAGCATGGTAAAGGAGACTCCTCGCACTGAGGACAGTCCGCCCCGGTTGACAGTCGCACCGGGAATCCCGTCCCTCCCCGCAGGGACAGAGGGCGCACCGAGCAGCGAGAACTCCACGGCCCCGGGCAGCGGCGAAAAATATTTTGGGTTCATTATGAGACTGCAGCGGGCTGGATGTCAGATCTCTTTGATTTCATTTGAATTAGGCTACACAACGGTTGATTATGATTGGATAAAGATCCACAGCACACTCTGCTCTGCTGGTCGTAAAATGTGGATAAATATATTATTCAGCGCTTTTTTTGGGGGGGGGGTAGGGAGGCACATCACCCTCACTTTTAAGCAGGTATTGTCGAAAACATAGTCTTGAATCGTAAATAAAGGCTTCAGTTCAGGTTGCAGTTACGTGAGACTCAGCTGAGATGGAGCCGTGCAGACAGCTGCTGACCAGATCAGAATAAGAACTTCTGACTCCCTCCAGTCTGGACATGCACGGGGTGCACGGGAATGATGTAAATGATTTTTTTTAACCTGTTGCAATATAGGAGCATTTACCGAGATACAGTGATTCATGACCTTAAAAGGAAAGTGGGACAGGGCCGTGAAGTACTTTTGGCAGCCGTGCTGTCCACTGCTGCTTTAAATCCAAAATTTATACCGTGAAGAAAGAACCTGCAACGGATTCTCATTTTTCTCATTTGTCTTTAATGGTAGAAATACACAAACACACATATTGATGTGTCTAATTTGTGCACTCGTACACAGAAACACTCCCATTTCTCATCGTTCCACCTAACTACCTCTCTCTCTCTCTCTCATTCAGACCGATCCCCTCTCATCCCTCCCACTCTTAAAACTTACATCACGTCGGCATTTCCATATAAGCCTCGGTATTATCATAATTAGCTAATCAATCTCTAATCTCCCACACTAATTGTGATCCCATGGCCCATTACTTTGGCTCTGATCTGTATAAGGAAACTAAAGCAGGGGTTAAATTCTATCTGTAAAATAGATGGAGGATTGATACAGCGTTTAGCCGACTAATCAAGGGTAAGTGGGCAGGTGGTCCTCAGACCTTCTCCCAGGGGTCCTGCCAAATGTCCTGATGACTTAAGATGTTTCAGTCTGAAGAAGCAGACGAGAAGGAAGCTGTGAACCGCCTTTAAGGATACTTGACTGATGTATATTTAAAAAATGAAAACATCAAATATTTGATTTGTTGTCTGTGTGAATAATAAAGAATCATCCAGTTAGAGATGGATGCAACTTTCTGGTTTTATATCTCCTTGTGTAAAATGTTCTTTAGCGTTGCAGGAGCTGGCCAATCACAACTGGTGAGTGCACATTTCCCATGAGAATTTAAATCCCCCTCAAAGGGCAAGATTTCAGTTTTGTTGGGGAAAATATTAGACGTCCTTCTTCTCTCATTCTGTTGGTATAAACACAGACAGACACCGGCATGACCTCTGGTGAAAAGTCTGCTGAGCTTAGTTTGGATTTTCAATGTAAATATTTAATAATTTGTGGGTATGCAATTCCTCAAAATTCGCAAAAACTGTTAGCTCTCACTACACACTTGCACACACTTGTATCCATTTCCATTGATGGCTTAAACTCCAGTCAAATCAAGCTAGTTTGATCTGAATCCAACTAAATTACCCTGATGTGAACCGTACCGGATCTGAAGTCAAACTGCGGCTGCGTTGGTGCCAAATATAACACTTCATCACACAACCTGATTTCCTTTGAGAAAGTTGAAACAGAAGTCTCTTTTCCTCACAATGATTTAGTCTGTTTGAAGTCTTATAGTGCTGCAATATCACTCAAGACACCCTGGTATTAAATTACAAGTAATCAATAGGAATAACAGTAAACTTTATGTATCCAAATAAGCAGTTAAATAACAAATAAAAGAAGGAATGCTAAAGAGACATATAGTATAGAAAGCAGAGAGATAACACAGCACATAAAAAGGACGAGATGTGATTAAAAGATGAAAAGACTCAAAATCGTTTCCTCCAGGAAGTCGAATTAAAGCTATAATTAAGTTAAAATTAGCCTGGCTATTTGATCACGTAGTATTACCAAGTGTTCGGCTAAATAGAATAACAAATGTTTGTTTTATATAAAAAGGGAACTTTAATCATTTACAGCAGGCAGGCAGGCGGCGGGAGCAGGAGGGGAGCGGAGAAAAAAAGGAAATGAGCAAAAGTGAAAACTAGATTAGAAGTGAGAATAAACAGAATATAAATGAAAAGAATAAATGAAAAGAGAGGGGCTGCAGATGACGTTACCTTGGCTGCTAATGCGGCATTTTTCCCAGAGGGGGGTACTGTGGGTAATGTAGTAAACAAGCCCAGTCCTTTAAGCTGTGGCCAGTGGGAACCAGGCCTGGATAATTTCCATTAGCGTCCCATTAACTGACTCTTCTGTTCACTTCACACATCCTCCGCTGATTCAGTCTGTATATGTGTCTACGACGGGGTTTATGCAAGTGTTTGTTGGCTTTGCATTGGTTGTGGTTTTGTCCCCCTGCATATATTGCCTGTGCAATGTGTGTGCATGATAGTGTGTTTGTGTGTCCCTCCCGCAAGCATGGAGATTGAATTACTCCCGAGACGAGCTCTGTGGTAAATTGTCTTTAATAAAGGAGAGAATTGCTTCTTTATTCATCCAACAAATAAAGAGGAGTGAAATAAGTGGCTTTTGGCAGCTGGTGCCGGCGCAGAGCGAGCGCACACGACTGGGTTTGATATAAACTGACCTTTTCATCCGGCTGGAGGTTTACAAAATAACCTGACACTTTTCATATTTATGTCGGTAATTGTCCTGTCAATACTTTATGAAGCGTAAGTGTGCCATTCGATACCAGTTCAAGAAGGCGTTTATGCTTTCCTAGACAGATGCGTTCCACACACAAACATTCAACTATTTTATGTCATGTCAAGTGTAGGGAAAGATTCTGTTTATGTAGGGCTGTCAGAGTTAACGTGATGATAACGCAAATTCATTTTAACGCAACTAATTTTTGTAACTCTCATAAAGTAATTTTTCATCTCTTGTTCGGAGGTTGTAGCAGGCTCAGTTTTAAAGCTAGAGTGAGTGATACCGCTATCATATCAAACTAGAAAACCTAATGAATCCATTGGTACGCAAAATTTTAGCAAGGAAAAACTGACATGTCCATTTTCAAAGGGGTCCCTTGACCTCTGACCTCCAGATATGTGAATGTAAATGGGTTCTATGGGTACCCACGAGTCTCCCCTTTACAGACATGCCCACTTTATGATAATCACATGCAGTTTGGGGCAAGTCATAGTCAAGTCAGCACACTGACACACTGACAGCTGTTGTTGCCTGTTGGGCTGCAGTTTGTCATGTTATGATTTGAGCATACGTTAAATAAAGGGATCACTGCTTCCTGCACTTGCATTGAACATTGGCATGGGGCATGCGCCAAAGAATCAACCAGTATCCTCTCACTATCAGGCACTTTCAGTTAGTTTCCTCAAGGAGTAGCTGCGAGAGCTTCGGAGATAGTTAGTTTAGCATGAAATAATCATCATGGCTAAAGGAAAGGAGATCACAACCGACAGGTAAGACCTAAGATGACACTGAAACCACCCAATTACTGCAAATGTCTTAGAGATACAGTGCACGGGACCATGATGGCTTCAAATTAGACGGTGTGTGTGGATCTACTTTAGACTCGAGGTCTGAGGGAAATTACGACATTGGGATTAACGCATCAGCCAACAGCAGTTCATTAAATTTGAAGAACATGTATTGTGTATGAGCGTTTATGTGTATGAATAGGTCTTGAGATTGTGCTGCTTGTCAATCAACCTGTATATTATATACAACAAATAATAATAATACTAAATAAATGAGTGTAGTGGTTGCATCGCCTCTTCCTCTTCTCTAAAATCTAGTCATCTCCCGTCTCCCATCTGATCTTCCACTCTCCGGTCCTCCGTCCTCTCTGTGTCCCCTCACTCATTTTATCTCCATCTCATCTCCCTCCATCCCCTTGCACTTGTCTCCTCGGCTCTATCTGTCATCGTAATAGCCTGCTCATCTGAGTACCCCCGCATCTCTGCTCTCATCATCCCTCTCTTCCTCTCGTCCATCTTCGCCTATCCTTTGGAGCTGGATAATCCCCGCTTCCCCTCCCTCGTTTGTCTCTCTTTCTGTCTTTTTTTTTTCCTCTCTCCCTTTTCACCTGCTTCTTCTTTTCTTTTATTCTTCCTTAACTCAAATGGCGTGTCCTCATTGAAATGTTGCTGAATAAACCACAATGAAAGCATCAATCTAGAGACAGGGGATCTATTTTTCCTTCTGTTATCCCATCTATTGTATTGACTTTCTTTTCTAGCTTGTTTCTAAGCTCTGTTACAGATGCATGAACATGGTTTAGACTCTAAACACTTGTCATTGTTTGAGCTGTAAAACACATTCAAGTTCAGTTTAGTAGACATTTACAAAACAACATGACAGAAAATGACTTCTTTGTGATCCGTCACTTCTATGGTTAATGTCTGGTTGAGTTAAGGCAACCAAAATCACCCTGTTAAGAACAGAGAAAGAAGGCCATCATGGTCGTATAGGTTAGAGGACTAGGCCACCAGACTATCAAAGGGCTGACACATAGAGACAGACAACCATTCACGCTCACATTCACACCTACGGGACATTTACAGTCAACAATTGTGTCAACAGTTGCGTCATGATGGGCATCCGGCGTAAAACCTATGCCAAATCTGGCAACCTCTAACGGGATCAGCCAAAAGACAAAGAACAACAACATGCATACAGTCTTTTCTAAATAAACTTTGTGTTCGTCTTCACAGGAAACTTTTAACCTTTAGGCAACAAAACTACGTAATGAGGTTTAAAATAACTACGGAAGTGGAATAAATCAGCGTTGACTTGTGGTTTCACACGGGACACAAACAGCAGTCTCCTGGGTGAAAGACCAGTGCTTTTGGACCCGCCCATCCACCCCGACATCCTCCCTACACGGTGTTAGTCATTCTCTATACTTCCTGGTTCCTGATTACATACACAATGATGTTGTGGGATATACAGAAAAATACAGTTCATTACTTTTCGTAGGTATAGCTATGAACGTTGTATGAGACCAGCTTGAATCATGTGTCAGTGCTTTCCAAAATGATTACAATACAGTGTAATAAAAGCATTTTGTTATCTCACACTGCTTTGGTTAAACAAAAACGACTTGGTTTGGGTAGAAGTATTGTAAAAGTTAAGATTATAAAGATTAGCCCTGACTGAATGATGCAAAGCAGAAAATTGATAAAAAGAGAGGGACATGACAGGGAGAAAGAAAAAATAAAAATGGAGCAAATAGAGACAGACAGCAGGACAAAAATAAATAAAGAAAGAAAGACAGACAGAGGAGTAGAATGGATGTCAGGCATGCAGATAACTGGAGTGTCCTTGACTCTCCCCGTGGAAACATGTAGGTTCAAGTGCTCTCCATGTGTGCATGCTCATACATGTTCTGTATAGATTATAAATACAAATACAGAAATCAACACACATTTCTCTGTGACCGAACAAATTTGCTTCACCTGCTCAGAGAAAAAAATAAAAATAAATTGCTGGGATAGTTTATGTAGCAAATTTATGAGCAGTGGGAGGTTTAGCAATTACACTCATGAAGGAAGCAAAACAACATTAACTTCAAGCGCCGGCATATCCGACTTAGAGAGTACTCATAGCTCCTTAAGATTATTGCCTGCTAGGTGCAATTTAGACCCATGAAGCACAAAGCGAGTATAGAAGCGAGCTCTGGTTATTCTCATCAAAATGGGACGCAGAGACTCAGAGACAAAGTGACGGGTTTTGGGCGTTCAAAACACTTCACAACGTGATGGTTCTGGGTGCTGAGGAGAGGAGATTTGGTCCAAATTAGAACAGCTCAGGGTGAATCAGCTTACTTTTTTTTAGGAATTTAAATAGCTCTGTGAACTCGGTGTCCTCACACAGGATGAAATGACTTGAGCAGCTAATAATATACGACACACTGGAATCCAGAATGAATAACGGCGTGGCACTGTATCAGTACTGCAGCATTTACTGTGTCGCTAACAATACCGGGAGCCATCTGTGAGCATCTAGGAGTGACTAAATCTGATGTACTGGCTCAATCTATTTGTGTTTTGTTTGTGTTTAATCATAAGTTTATCTTCAGTACATTCTGCTGCTACATGATGAACCTTCCAGACCTCTCAGATCGCCTGGGACAGGATTGCTTTTGGTTAGCATTTAGTTTCTTTGCAGTACTCATCTCGAACAAACTCCCAGAAAAAAGGCTTTTATTTTTGCTACTGACTTTTATTAAATGAAATGCAATGCCAAAATGTGTATTCTCCTGTTTAATCAACCAGTTCTCACCTCCAGCTTGTCAAATGTCGCGGTTTGGTCAGCGCCCCTCGGCATCAGATGCACAGAGGCAACCTTTAGTGACAGTTTGTGATGAACCGGACATTCATCTAACTCCAATGTAAACCCACCCGCGGCATTATTCGACGGTCGGAGCAAGTGACGTAGTATTAATAGTGTGAGAGTCCGCTTAAGGGCGGGTGGGAGACAGTGGTGGTGGATGGGACAAACAAACTAGACTTTCAACCAGGAGACCGCTGTTTGTAACGCGTGTGAAACTAAAAGTAATATTTGACTTATTTTATCGTATCAGTCTTTAGTCACGTGACTCGTCGGTATCGTCAGTCGCTATTCAGTGAAGTTAACGTCAAACATGACCGTTTCCTAACCCTACCTAAATGGTTGTGTTGCCTAAACCTAAACTTCCTGTGAAAACGGAAGTTTATTTTGAAAGGACACTATGTACGTATCGATCATATATAGAGTGCTGCAGGGATGAGTGATTTTTCTAGGACAAACCGGGAAGTTAGTATCACCCTGGTTCCCTCGACAAAAAGCCAATGGGATTGTTCCATTGGGTTTTGGATTATTACAGAATATAAACTCTGTGGCAAACTAGAATGTAGAATGGCACTCGGAGAGCGCAGACCTCCGCCAAGGTGTCCGAGTACGATTGCCCCCCCTCTCCCTTAAGCTTGCGCCATCATCCATGTGTATTTGTGTTGATGTTGAGATCAGCTGTACGTAGCGGAGCATCGAAAACACTTCATTCAAACTGGGCAGAAAAGAAACTCACCTAAACCGTCGTCGTTACTCTTTCCAACAATCACCAAGTGTGCTTTGTTTGAACTCAAGTGAAAGAGTTTAATGTGAAAAAACGCAGATTCTACAGTTTTAAAAATATTCCTGAATCCGGATAATGATCCGGATCGCCACCAAAATCAAATGGCTTCTTTATGGTGCAACACACCACCCCTCCAAAAAATGTCATTCAAATCCATCACAGACTTTTGGAGTAATCCTGGTAACGGACAAACCAACAAACTAACGCCGGTGAAAACATAACCTCCTTCGTAGGCCTTCAGCCTTGGCGGAGGTAATAAACGTTTATGATACTTACATATTTTTTTCAGCAAGATAATTTCCAAAAATGAACGCCACTTTAATTATTTTTGAAGAGTGAATGCAATCACCAGGAGTAAAAAGCTAACGTGAGGCTATAAACAAACTACACCACGTCACATGAACGCAACTCTACACAACGAGGCTGTAAAGGAAGACGAGTCGGCGCGATGACGTTTAGTAGTCTCATTTAGTCGCTTGTTAGCAACCGCTATTAGATAGTGTACCTCTGATACAGGTGTGGTAAGGTAGGGGATGGTTATGTTATGTTATGAAATGTAATGGCATGGTACCAGTCACTGAATTGTAAAAACAACAAACAATGTTTTCACAATTCAGAAGGCACATCAAATAAACTTTAAATACCACCACGGCTCCACAGTAATCCACTCTCTCTCCAGCGAGTACTAAGTGCAGCTTGTTGTCATCTAATCTGAACGTGTTCACAGTTGAGGTATTTCTGGCTCAATGACTCATGTTCAGCACCTCGGACAGCGACCAGGCTCCCAGACTCTGGCAGGCTGGCAGCTGTCCGTGGTGCTGAATGAGAGCCACAGCCGGCATTACATGAATGAACAGCCTTTCTCGGTTTTTCTTCAGCATGACTTGAACATTTCGTTTATAAACAGCAGATAAATCATTTGATGACGCGTCGGAGTTGGCACCAACTCTCTGCCTAACTCAGAGATGAACACACAGCTAAGGCCGGCCATCATGCGGAGGCAGCCAAAGTTCACTCTCTCCCTGATTTTGGCTGAGAATTGTATTACGATACATTGAATTAATTTTGGTAACAGGAAACCCCCGGTCTGAAGTTGTGGTGTTGTGACTTACTTGGCACCCTGTTAATTGCTTTGAGAGGCCGCAGTACCCTCACTGTTCTGATGGCGGTGAAGTTGACGTTCTGCAGGTCCAGCGAGTATTCAACCATCCTGGAAAACACACACAAAACATACAGAAAAAAACATGTTAACCGGTCTATAAGGGGTATCAGAGAGAATGAAAAGCTAGACCAGGGGTCTGCAACATGGTGCTCTTTAGCTCCTCTCCAGTGGCTTCCAGTGGATTTTTTAAAATGGAAATGAATAACAGTTTTTTGTTTACATTTTCATTTTTATGTATCATTGTTGTAGGTCTATGGTACGAAAAAATAAATCTGTGATTTCGAGAATAAAGTCATAATATTATGAGAATAAAGTCATAATATTAAAAAGTAGTAATTTTACGTGTTATTTTCTTTTTTTCTCGTAAAGTTATGGCTTTATTCTCGTAATATTACGACTTTTTTTCTCGGAAAGTTATGGTTTTATTCTCGTAATCTGACTTTTTTTTCATAAAGTTATGGCTTTATTCTCGTAATATTACGACTTTTATTCTCGTAATATTACGACTTTTATTCTCGTAATATTACGACTTTTATTCTCGTAATATTACGACTTTTTTTCTAGTAAAGTTATGACATTATTCTCGTAATATTACGACTTTTTTTTCGTTAAGTCATGACTTTATTCTTGAATATTACAACTTTTTTTCTCGTAAAGTTATAACTTTATTCTCGTTATATTATGACTTTATTCTGGATATCTCAGATATTTTTCCATCAATGTGGCCCTAATACTCCGTAGTACATTTGCACTTTGGCCTTCACTGCATTAGCCTTATACACTATAAACTGTGTTACCTTCATCACAATGATCAAATGTTTTGCGGCTCCAGACCGATTTTTTCTTTTTGCCTAAAATGGCTCTTTTGATAGTAAAGGTTGCTGACGCCTGAGCTAGACCAATGCAAAAACAAAAAGCATCCACTATAACCCATGTGATCTACACAGAGGAGCAATTTCACCTGGACTTCCGAGTTGTGATGATTTAATATACTCCTCTCTCCATGTTTGTTCCAAATAAAAAGCTTAAAACAGAAGCATGCGCACACACCCTCACACAGTCAGGGTCCTGCTGTGCGGCGCCTAATATGAATTAATGAGCTGGAATTTGTGCACCTAATAAAGCCAGACATTCAAAGAAAACAGGGGTCAGCGCTAGACTTTGTAACAGCAGCTGTGCCTGTTGTTTCTGTGTCTGTAAAACACACTGTAGGACAACAAATCGATTTGTTTGCAGCTGAACACGATTAATAATGTGTGTGGGTGTACTGCTTTACAGAGTGCTGCGCTGGCATTAAAAACTCCTTCATTTTGACACATATGGAGGAAGATGTCAAAGCACAAGTGAGTGAGTACAGTATAAACCCTGAAACTGGATACACTTTTCAGCACATGTAGTGGAAGCATCAAATTGTATCTTGTCGTAACGCAGGCGTTCACAAGCTTGAGAGGCTGTGAGATTAGACCTGCACCCGTCTGAGATGAAAGCAGAGCCTTGTGAAGGAGCAGGGATCGGAGGTGGAGGGAATAAACAAGCTTGAAGTAAAACTAGGCGTGGAAGAATGGAGACAGAAGAGGGAAGCATTTTGCTATGTGACCTATTTCTGACAAATTCATTACGGGGGGGGAAACATACTTTGCTCGGAGAATGGCAAGAAGACAGTGAGAGCGCAGAGAAGGAGGGAGGAAGGAGGAAAGGTGGAAGCAGAGGGATGACAGGAGACGAGGAAGGACGGATCAGAAACCGACGCGAGTAAAGCACCGAGGGGATGATTAAGTGCAATATAACGATGGCAATAAAGCGAGATTGAGAGAGGGAGCCTGAGGGTTTTATCAAGTGTTGGAGATAATTACAACGTTAGGAGCAGAGACAGAGAGACATAGAGAGGAGGGCAATGTGCATATATACCTGGCTGAACAGAAGAAAGCTGCTCTCAGGCGGAGACGGGGGTAGAGGCTTGTCAAGAGAAAAGTACAAAAAAGCCGAGGCGGATCTTTCACACAAATATTCTACTCCAAGATATTCCAGCACTCCATAATAACAAGCTCATCGCAATAAGAGGTTGGAGAGCCTACCAGGTGATTTTTCAAGGGTTTAAAAAGCCCCAGCCAATTATTCGCTTTCAACCTTTCGACCTACGCACCTGGAGAGGAGTCTTCAGATTTCTTTCGACAGCAAAATAACAGTGAAACAGACAGTAACATAGACATCTTCCAATTTCCTGGAGTTCCAGAGGGAGTTTCACAGTTTGAAGTGGAATCCTGCGCGGTTTCAGAGTTGGAAAATATGAACAAGAGGTCAAAGTTCTGCCGGGATTCAAGAAAGTATAGGCACCGCCAACTTCAATTAAATGTCAGATTGGAAGAGCATTCTCAGAGTTCATTCTGAAGCTGGAACAACATGACCGGGCCAAAGTTTCAAAGTCGAAACCTGCGCTACCGCAGCAGCTCAAAGGTCTGCTTTATTCTTTGCAGTCCAGCAACCAAATCTCAGTTCAGTGACCAAACCTCTGCATATGCTTCAAAGCATCCGTAAGGTGTGGATGTGACTCAGTGAGCCGTGGAATATGAATCTCCCCACATGCCAGCGTATTACCTTGGTGGTGACAGGAGGCGGCGGAGCCCTGATTCTGCTACAGCTCCGCACAAATCAGACAAAGCCAATGCTAGTGAAACACACCGACCATGAACACTAAGGTCGGAGTTCGCAGAGGGACTTGGATACGTTTGTATCTGTGTGTGATCACAGAGGTTCGCTCTTCAATGTGTGGCCATGATCTAATCTGACAGGCTGTTTTCTAGAGCACAGAGCGAACACGTCATCCATTTCACCCGATTCGACCGTTATCAGGCCATTAAATAGGCGTTATCAGTCACTATAAGCACCATAGATGTGGGTCATTAGGGGCCTACTACGCCTACTACGTTGTAAAAGTGTAAAACTGAATGAAACGGCATGTTTTGAACACAAACAGCTTCTTTAGGTTCAGGCAACAAAACTACAACTTCTTCAGGTTTAGGCAACAAAAAGAGTTTAACCGTACTGCAACATTTCAGCTGTTAATTTAATCACTGTGTTGTAGTGCGTTGACAGGGCAGGTGTCTCTGTGTGTGTGTGTGTGTGTGTGTGTGGTATGGGATGTAACAGCGATCTGTCATTTTGAGCAATTTTTCTGCAGCAATTTTAGATAAGACAGCTCATTTTGACCACACATAGACATACGCAAACAATTATACTTGCACACATTGGCACACTCACTCACACACACAAACACACATTACTGCAACACAGTCTATTATACACATGGGCACAATAACACATACATAAAAAGCATTACCATTGATACAGACTAGTTTTTCACACACTGAGCAGATATACAGACAGATAACCTCAGTATCACACCCAGATACAAAATCACACGCACACACACACACGCACGCACGCACGCACGCACACACACACACACACACACACACACACACACACACACACACACACACACACACACACACACACACACACACACACACACACACACAGCAAGTAGATAAAGTGCTTGGGGTGACTCTCGGCTCTCACAAAGCTGTGTCAAATCAGAACACAGAGGCCACACACACACACACACACACACACTTTCTGTCTTTCTCACACTGATACACACTCACATCCCCAACTCACACACACACACACACTCCTGAAGAGTGTAGTTATGTAAGCAGTGAACCCACACACTCTTACACACACACACACAAGCAAACTAAATTTAGTGTTTGTCTGTGTTTGAGTTCGGACTGTTCTCTAACCAAACAGCTTCATGAATATTTGAACGGAGGAACTAGATTACTTTTGTTCCTAAGCGGCATTAAAGGGGCGGGCGGACGATGTGGATTTTTAACCGGATCTTAGACATCCTCCTTCTCTTTTTGGGTTTTCTCTTCTCTTCTCTTGAGGGAGCTGCTCGGTCTCCGCTGTTTACTTTACCCCCCAAAAAGAACCGTCACACGCTGACATTATGAAATATTCTGGTGGAGTCCTCAGAGTGGAGCAGTGGGGGGGGGGTTCTCTCTAGGGTTTCCCTGCTGGTTGGAGGAGGAAGCTGGAGGATTCATGAGTACATCTAAGTGAAAAATTCTGTTTCGAAATCCAAAGTGGAATTTACAATCGCAAATGACCACAATCAATATTTGATGAGGTTGTTGCTTAGTGCATCCAGCCCGATCTCATTACCAGGGCGTCAAATACCGAAGTTTTGTCACGGCCATCGACGTTTGATACAGGTTCAGGTTCAGGTGACTTTTTTTGCACCTGTAGGTAGATTTGTTTTGCAGCAAAAATAGAGGATGGCATCCATATTGACAATAAATTAAGCAGTAGAGCACAGACAAAAGACAGACACAACAAAAACATGACAAAGAGTACTCCAAGGCTTACTGGGATCAGGACCCAGCAAAAAGAAGGCCACAAGAACAATATAAAAAACACTGAAATATCAGAACAAAAGACACAATGAAATGACAATAGTACTAGTAATAATACTTTCCATAAATATATGCAAATGTTGCTAGGACTTATTTAAATGAACAATTGCAGCTGATACCGTCACAGAAGGTATGAAAAGCACCGGGCGCTCCATTACCTCTGAGATAGTGCGGCGGGAGTGTAAAAAGCAGTTTTATGCCCAACCGTGTATTTCTTTCCTAGACTTAACTATAGTGGTTTTGTTGCCTGATCCCAGAGTGACGCCACGGGTAACTAAAGTGGTTTTGATGCCGAAAAATAAACGTGACAGAGCAGCCAGAAATCTCCACTTCAGTAACACTTACATTCACTGAACTTTCCAGTTTCATTCTTATCTATATGTTGAAGGTTTGTACAGAGGGGGTTGTTAATATATCATTCATAGCATGAACATTTCATTCATAAAAAATGGTGAGAATTGATTTCTTTTATGGCCGTTGACAGTATTTTCTGATTTACGGAGCGATACAAAGAGATATCCAACAGTTCCTTTTGTAAAAACATTTGACTCTAATGTGTTGACAATATTAAACAATACTTTTGAATCTGGCTTTATCCAATGTTCAGATTTCTGTTCTGGAAATGTGCGGTCGTATGTGACGAGTTGGGATGAGAAGGTGACCCACTCATTACTCGCTGAGATTTCTGCATTTCAGAGCTCACTTTTAGGATCAAACTCAAACGGAAAAGGAAACTAAGGTTGCATTCCATATCTCATACTTTTTCATTTTACTTTTAGTACATACTAGAGCTGCCCTTACTAAGTATGTACTGTTGCGTGTAATATGCACTCAATCGGGACATACTACTTCATCATAACATTGCACTATAAACTTCTGTCTTGCTGCGCAGAGGATTGTGGGTCAGAATAGCCAGAAAAGCATGCTGGCTTGCATACTGCAAAATGTGACCGGATGTAGTAGGGCATCCTGGTATTTTCAGCATACTACATTTGACATACTATGTGTTGGGACATACTAAATATTTTTCTTAATGGTATGGTAGTATGGGTATTGGAACACACGGTAGATGTGTTTCCTATTGAAAGGTGAAGTCGCAGGTTATGTTTTCTCCTCTCAGTGACTCGAGAAACCAACGTGGTGAACGTGGTGTTCACAACAGTGTTAATTATTTTGCTATGGTGCAGCGACACATTCAGTCGGTGTCAAACACTGTACTCCATCATCAGAGGGTGATCAGAAAACATTATGTCTGTTTGTTGATTGAAGTACAAGATTAATAAGATAAATAACAAAAAAAGAAACAGCTCATTTTATTGGTTTCGCACAGCGAGTGTCCAGCCATACACTCACAATGACAACCCCAACATGCAGATGTTTAGCAGGTATAAAGTTTACCATGTTCAACACCTTAGTTTAGTGTGTTAGCCTGCTCACATTTGCTAATTAGCATTAAACACAAGGTATAGGTGAGGCTGACAGGTATTTGTTTAGCAGGTATTTGATTATTAAGGAAAGTATTTGGACAAACTTTGACCTGATGATGGCGCTAGAAGAAAAGTCACCAAACTCAACGTATTCTCACACAACGGTTCGTATGATATCTTAACAAAAACTAATTCCTCCTTTTTTGTTGGTTTTCTTACGAATGTCCAGCAACACGTGTCTATTTCCGCTCGTTACATGCATACAGTCTTTTCTAAATAAACTTCCGTCTTCACAGGAAAAAAACGTCCTTAGGTTTTAGGTAAGAAAAACACTTAGTTTGTCTTAGGAAAAGATCGACTTGGTTAGGATTAGGGAACAAAACAATTTAGTTAGGCTTAGGATAAGATCATGGTTTGGCTTAAAGTAACTCCGAAAGTGCCGTTGCTTAAGTATTATTTAGTATAGTATATAGTTTATAGTATAGTATTTCTAGACCCACCCATCCAACTCGACCTCCTCGCTACGCAGCGTTTGCCTCTCTTTGGCCGATATTTCCTGGTTCACGATTCATGAATTACACACATTGATTTCGTTGGATACATACGCATTACAGTGCATTACTTTTCGTAGGCATAGCTACAAACAGTGTACGAGACCAGCCAGCCAACGTTATTACAATTCCTCCTCTGGGGAGCATTAATGTCTGCACCAGATTTATCCAATCCATCCAATAGCTGTCAAGACAATTCACAACAAATGAATGATGGCGTTTGAGGAAAAGTCAAGTTGTCCCCTGAAGAACATAAATTGCTGCACGTAATTATATGGCAATCCATCCAATAAATGTTGAAAGGACCAACCGATATACTGATATCACCATCTTTAGCACCACGATGCTAACATGGCTAAAAATGAGCAAAAACACTGCTAATAAACTGTTTGTAGAAAGAAAGAAAACATTTCACCTGCAGGCACATGTGGCTAATGAACGCTGAAAAATCAGCAGCTATTCTCTCAATTTCACCGGCCAGATTTATTAATAAAAGCTCTAAATCATAGTTGTTTATCTGCTTCATGCAGACACTTACAAACACACACACACACACACACACACACACACAAACACACTCTCATATTACAGCTCACCAGCATTAAAGTAAATCTGCTTTTAGTCACATTAGGTGCAGCATATATAAGGTATTTAATTGGTGATCCAGGCAGCAGAATAGCTAAATGATGGAACTAACTAAATAGATATTGCACATTTAGGGCACCACTCTTCTGGCTGAACACTGGCCTAAAAGGCGAGAATAAACTAATACGGCAATTACCGGAGAGCACTAAATGTCTCACAGTCCAGACCAAACTCCTTCTGGAGGAGATGGCATTAATTATTAAAATGAGATTAATGGATGCAGTAGATCTTGTGTCCCAGAAGTGGTTTGCAAGTCAGAGAAGATACACACATGCACACAGGACGAGTGAGACTCACACTCATTTACAACGGCTCTGACGCACTCGTCTCCCTAGTCTTTACCTTTTCCCTCATGTCCTACTCTTTATTTTCCACCTCACAAACTCTCTCTTAAATCTCCTCCTTTATTGCTGAAATTATTTTTCTTCTCTTTATTTCTTCACTATTTGTTTTGTCCTCTGAGTGTTTTTTTTTTCCATTCTCACATTCCTGCAGTGTGTTGTGTGGCATCAGAGCTCTAATGAGCTACTGTTACACCTCCAGCTGGGTACAGATACTCATACACATGTCCCAGTGTGTGTGTGTGTGTGTGTGTGTGTGTGTGTGTGTGTGTGTGTGTGTGTGTGTGTGTGTGTGTGTGTGCGTGCGTGTGTGCGTGTGTGTGTGTGTGTGTTATATGCACGGACATGTGAATATCTTGTCAAAGATGAAAGCCATCTGCCTGCTGAAGCTGTAACGGTCACATTACCTCCTCATCCCTCTTCCCCTACATGTTCTCCTCCATCACTTCCTGTTAGACTCTACACACGTCATGTGTCAGCCTCTGACTTTGATACTGATACTACTGTGAAATAAAATACACAGCGGGAGAGTAAACGGTCGAGTAGTCCCAGAAAACTGGACTGTTTTTTAAGGTCTCAACTTTGTAAACACTGAACCAGGTAAATATGAAAATAGGTGCTGATGGAGAGAGGTCACAGGGTCGTTAATGCGATAATAACGCGTTAACGTAAATTCATTTTAACGCCAATAGTTTCTTTGACGCATTAACACGAAGAAAAAACGTCATGGCCATTTTCAAAAGGGGTCCCTTGACCTCTAACCTCAAGATCAGTGTATGTAAATGGGTTCTATGGGTACCCACGAGTCTCCCCTTTACAGACATGCCCACTTTATGATAATCACATGCAGTTTGGGGGCAAGTCATAGTCAAGTCAGCACACTGACACACTGACAGCTGTTGTTGCCTGTTGGGCTGCAGTTTGCCATGTTATGATTGGAGCATATTGTTTTATGCTAAATGCAGTACCTGTGAGGGTTTCTGGATCAATATCTGTCATTGTTTTGTGTTGTTAATTGATTTCCAATAATAAATATATACATACATGTGCATAAGAGCAGCATATTTGTCAACTCCCATGTTGATAAGAGTATTAAATACTTGACAAATCTCCCTTTAAGGTACATTTTGAACAGAAAAAAAAGTGATTAATTAAATATTTTAATCAATTTGAAAGCCCTAATTCTTACTGGGAGTTAAATTTAAGCAATTAATATTAGTTTCACGTCTGTGCATTAAGTACAGCAGGGATGTTTGTCCTCACTTAGAACAAACACTATAGCACTGAAGGGAAATTGGCTGACCGAGCTCTATTAAAGGTGTCCAGTGTTTCCCAATATTTCCATCGGTAAGTAGCTACAGCCTGCTTGAATCTACTTGCTAGAAGTATATAGTATAAGTATTACACAATCATTTCCAAATTCATAAAATATTAAGGTGAGACACTACAGGCAAACAATAGAATAAATATTTCATGCAATATAACATGTCTCCTATCAGACTAGTGGAAAGAAAACATCCAACATACACATCTAGGTGTTTATTTTACTACTTTGTCTATTTGCATCATTTGCATATTTAAACATAACATTTCAGAAAAGTTAATACAAAAAAAAATAGTCTTAATGTAAGCAATCAACTGGGGAATATTCGAGGTGCTATCTATTAGTTATTTTTTTATCCTCTTCACTTGTAGTTTCTTCAGAATGTAGTGAATTTTACAACCCATATCTTTAAAGTCTGTTTTCTCTCAGACTCTGAGCCAGAAGTCTCTACTTCAGTAGCGCTTACATCACCACCAAACTTTCCAGTTTTCTTCCTATCTATATTCTGAAGGTTTTTACAGAGGGGTTTGTTCATATATCATTTATACCCTGAACATTTCATTCATAAAAACATAGTGAAGATTGTTTTTTTTATGGCCGTTGACAGTATTTTCTGTTTTATGGAGTTATACAAAGAGATATCCAACAGTTCCTTTTGTAAAATCATTTGACTCTAATGTGTCGACAATATTAAACAAGAATATTGAACCCTGATGTTCATATTTTTGTTCTGAAAATGTCTGCAAATTAGCACACATTTATTAAGAAAATGCCTCATTTGCATATTTAAACATACCATTTCAGAAATTTTGCAACACAAAAATAATTGTCTAAATGTCAGTAATGAACTGGAGAAGTTTTATGGTGATATTGATTAGTTATCTTCACTGTATTCACCTGTAGTTTCTTTCAAATGTATGGAATTTTACAATCCATATGTTTAAAGATTGTTTTCTCAAAAAGAGTATTTTCTCAGACTCTGAGCCAGAAATCTCCATTTCAGTATCACCAACATCTACCAAACTTTACAGTTCCATTCCTATCTATATTCTGGAGGAATTTAGATAGGGGTTTGATCATATATCATTCACAGCCTGAACATTTCATTCATAAAAACATAGTGAAAATGTATTTCTTGTATGGCCGTTGACAGTATTTTCTGATTTATGGAGTGATACAAAGAGAAATCCAACAGTCCCTTTTGTAAAAACATTTGACTCTAATGTGTCGACAATGTTAAACAATACTTTTGAACCTTCATATTTCTGTTCTGGAAATATCTGCAAATTAGCACATATTTAATAAGACAATGCCTCATTTGCATATTTAAACATACCATTTCAGAAAACTTGTAATACAATAATTGTCTTCAAATATTTAAAAAATCTTCACAAAATGAAGTCAAACTTTGTGATCAGCAGTGTTTATTTACGCTGCTATCACCTCATCAATATGTACAAATTGGGTATATTGGGTAAAAAACTGAATTGAACAAATGATAATTAACTCTTATAAACTATGTGAAATAGTTATAACTATTTCATTTAGAACAAGGACAAAGGAGAAAACTGCAGCGGCACGGCATTTCCCTCTGCTTCCAGTGTTTGTGCTAAGCTAGGCTAAACGTGTACTAAACCTAAACCCAATTTACTCACTTAACACAGATTAAAATGATGGATATTTACATCTAACTCTCACTGTTAGTAGAAGATCACTTTTTCGCAGAGTAGTCTTTCAACAAGTTAGCTGCATTATCCGAGAGAAAGCGACATACAGTAGGAACCATGACTTACATTTCTGTTTTGGTTGGCCAATTTATTTGAAGCAACTTGTATCCATGTTCTTATGGGTATATACTTTGGAAGCATCGGTGGCTTTGAGTTTTAATTGAAGTTTTGACCCCATCTTCCAGTTATACTACTCAGTCAAAGTGCATCCATCATCAAAGTGAACGTATGACACCCGGGGGGCATTTAAATAGATGTAAGGGAAATATTCAGTACTCTTGGAGACAGCCTGTAAGTAGTAATCCACATCATTTTAATAAAAATACATTTTAGTTCTCACTTCTGATGATTTTTACATCAAGTTCATGAAAGTGTTAAAAAAACTTACTACTGTGCCAGGTTTAAATTTACCGGGGAAAATAATTAGAGTTTACAGAAACTGGACTGAACTGACAAAGATTCACAGTTCTGATCAAGGGGAAATAAAATGACCTGGAAAGAAATTACCAGTATGCATTTATATTCTATATCAGTTATATGACTTTATGGCTTTATCCGGGAATAATGAGCCATGAATGCACACACATCTGTTTAGACAGTTGGTGCTATATGATACCAGACGGCTTCCCAGGCTTCATTTACTACACACTTAGTGTCAAAAACTATTCAGGATCATTAACTCAATAACCTAATGCATCCTCTTCCAATTAAACTAATTAGTGCATATGACAACATGTGCACCCAAACACACACTGAGCAAACACATACAGTATGCACGCAACAGACTAAGATGTAGTAAATAAAACGCTTCATTTACATTGTGTCGAGCACCCATTGCATTAAATATGCAGTGTAAACTGTAGCATTTAGAGGAAAGTGTGTATTTAACTTTTGTTTTCACATTTAGAGGTGCGCATAATCAGTGTCGAGGGTGGAGCTAAGTACAACCAAACGTTGAATAAGACATTTTTAAGCTTCCAAAATGTTATAGTAACTTTGATGAGCTGAAAACACACTTTGAAAAGGTTAAAGTTGTACGACGAAAACATGGACAACAGCTCTATGGTATATCTGACTCTAAATGGGACCATAATTTACTGAATAAACATCATGCTGTATTGAAGAAGACTTGAAACTATCGATTGAGACCATAAAATCATGTTTACAACGTTTACTGAGGTAATAAATCAAGTGAGAAGTAGGCTCATTTTCTCATAGACTTCTATACAATCAGACTTCTTTTTGCAACCAGAGGAGTCGCCCCCTGCTGGCTATTAGAAAGAATGCACTTCTTTATTGGCTTCACATTTCAGAACTGGAAGTTGCCGCCTAATTTAGAGTGTATGGACACAGTAACGGGCTGCACGGTGGTGTAGTAGTTCGCAGGTTCAAATCCGGTTTGGGGCCCTTCTATGTGGAGTTTGCATGTCCCCGTGTTAGCGTGGGTTTTCTCCGGGTGTTCAGGTTTCCTCCCACAGCCCAAAGGCATGCGGGTTAGGTTAATTGTTGACTCTAAATTGCCCGTAGTTATGAATGTGAGCGCGTCAGCACTGTGATAGTCTGGCGACTTGTCCATGGTGTGTCCCCCCCAACAACCTGAACAGGATAAGCGGTTACAGATATGGATGGATGGATATAAATACACATGCAAACACAACAGAAATGTATTTGACATGTAACAGTACCGCACTGCGCCACCATGATTAGCAATTCCATTCTCATTCAGGAGCCTTGCATCGTATGTTAACACAGCACACATACAAGCACAAGCCACATTGCTGCAGCATGCTCTATGAATATGTGACACCATATGGTGTTGATCCAAGATGGCGTCATTCTTTGGCACCGTGGTGCTGTTCTGTTTGTCTGCTTCTGACTGCTTGTTTTTCTCGTGTTCTGTCAGTGGCAGTGCCAGTCATCATGTGTGATCATATGTTAAATGTGTGATTAGAACATGCCATGTATAATCAATGGTAAATATGAGTGCGCTATCATAAAGTAATGTGCAAATATTGACATGTTTAATATCTTAATATATTGTCTACTCATTTAGTTGTGTTATTGGTACTCCAACACATTGTCACTCCCATTTTGTCAAAGAGACCGACGCATGGGGTACCCCTCTTGAGTTACTTTTGGACGGACCAGGTATGACGTGTCAGTATGTGCTCGTTACATACAGAGTATCCTTTCAAAATAAACTTCCATTTTCACAGGAAGTTAGATTTAGGCAACACAACCACTTAGGTAGGGTTAGGAAACAGTCGTGGTTGATGTTAACTTCACTGACGTATGACTCTAACTTACTTACGACGTACGTGACAAAATAAGTCAACGTTACTTTTAGTCTCCTGGTTGAAAGTCTTGTGTTTGTTTCACACTTTCATTTACTTATTTTTTTACATCATCTTATGTAGTCTTATATAACGTTGTCCTTATATTAAGCTCATTGATTTCTGTAGTAATCTCTTCACAAGAACTTAACTGCCCAGTTCGACCAGATGTACTGTGCAGATGACAAAGGATCTTTTAAACCTATGGATCAAAACCATTCACTCATATATCTGTTGAGAAAAACACTCAAAGAAACAAGGGGGTCAGGGATTTGATGAGACATCGACAAAATACTAAAATACCCCTCCTTTGTTGAGCATTAAACTCTCCGCTGTGCAGACTTTTGCAGTAATGACTAGATGATAGAGTGCCTGATTCAGCTCTACAGCAGCACAAGTTCTTTCTCTTCAGAGCTGACAGGATGGTAGATTCACTAAAACCACTGAGGGAGCAGCAGATAATATGTGAATCGATAGTGGCGCACTGACTCAAAGCTTTTGAGAGTCTAACAATCAGATGCAAACAATTGAGAATTCACCTCTATTATATTAGCAGCCGCCCTGGTTCCATAACCGGAGAATTCATTGATTTGATAAGAGGAGATTTCAGTCATATTAAATAAGAAAAGACATCACCAAGCATCGCTACAGTTCGATACCACCGGCAGACTGACTTAGAAGGAGTCTCCTTTGGGCAGTCAGATCACGATTTGATCATTTCTATCTCATCAATCAAACAACGGTTCATATGATATCTTACGGAAAATGATTCCTCATTTTCTGTGCGTTCTCCTACGAATGTCCAGCAACATACACCGATCAGCCATAACATTATGACCACCTGCCGAATATTGAGTAGGTCCCCCTGACCCGTCGAGGCATGGACTCCACTAGACCTCTGAAGGTCTGCTGTGGTATCTGGCACCAAGCCGTCAGTAGCAGATCCTTTAAGTCCTGTAAGTTGCGAGGTGGGGCCTCCGTGGATCGGAATTGTTTGTCCAGCACATCCCACAGATGCTCGATCGGATTGAGATCTGGAGAATTTGGAGGCCGAGTCAACACCTCCAACTCGTTGCCGTCCACCTGATGTAAAAGAAAACGTGATTCATCGTACCGGGCCACCTTCTTCCATTGCTCCGTGGTCCAGTTCTGATGCTCATGTGCCCATTGTAGGCGCTTTTGGTGGTGGACACGGGTCAGCACGAGCACCCTGACCGGTCTGCGGCTACGCAGCCCCATACGCAACAAACTGCTCCTCACTGTGTGTTCTGACAGCTTTCTATCAGAACTAGCATTAACATTTTCAGCAATCTGAGCTACAGAAGCTCTTCTATTGGATCGGACAACACGGGCCAGCCTTCGCTCCCCACGTGCATCAATGAGCCTCGGGTCTGACCCTGTCGCCGGTTCACCGGTTCTCCTTCCTTGGACCACTTTTGGTAGGTCCTGACCACTGCAGACCGGGAACATCCCACAAGAGCTGCAGTTCTGGAGATGCTCTGACCCAGTCGTCTAGCCAGCACTATTTGGCCCTTGTCAAAGTCGCTCACATCCTTACACTTGCCCATTTCTTCTGCTTCCAACACGTCAACTTCAAGGACAAAATGTTCACTTGCTGTCTAATATATCCCCCCCACTGCCAGGTGCCATTGTAACCAGATAATCAATGTTATTCACCTCCCCTGTCAGTGGTCTGAATGTTATTTTTGATCAGTGTATATCAAATGTCCACTTGTTACATGCAAACATACATAGTTCACAGGAAACAACTTAGTTAGGTGTAGGAGAAGATTGTGGTTTGGGTTAAAATAACTACAGAAGTGGCGTTACTAAAGAACGGAAGTTACATGACAAATAAACGTTGACTTCTGGTTTCACACGGGACATGGAAGTGGCCTCCTCGCTCTTTACACTTCCTGGTTCACGATTACATGGATTAAGTATGGAATTATTTTCATGGGATATATACGAATTACAGTGCATTACTTTTTTTGGTATAGCTAAAGGTGTGTGAGAACAGCCTGAAACAAAGCAGTAAGCAGAGAGAAACACTTGTTTTGGTTGGGCAAACTTACTGAACAAACTGACTGTTGGGAACATACTGGTCATACAGAGTATGAGTTTGTGTAGTTTGTGAGAATTCAAGCTGACAAAAGCTGCTGTTTTCTATAAGAAATTGTGTCTTATCCTGAATTATATCTCACTTCTATGCTGTAAACCAAACAAATCAGCATTACAAAATCAGAAGATTCAGTCCTTCACAATAAATGTTGAAATGCACCTGGTTAATCACACGAGTGGTTATTTTTATACGTCATCCAAGAACATTATAACTTCCATCCAATGTTTCAGGAACCTATATGAGCGGACAGCACTTATTTCTGTCAACGGAGGGGGGAGAACATCTGATATATATGTAAATATAGTTCTGCCAACGCAGATCGGGATCAATTATGGTCTCCCATCTGCTCCCCTCGCCGGTATAAG
Organism: Sebastes umbrosus; assembly: GCF_015220745.1. NCBI lineage: Eukaryota > Metazoa > Chordata > Actinopteri > Perciformes > Sebastidae > Sebastes > Sebastes umbrosus. The sequence goes on from NC_051271.1 coordinate 3,025,551, forward strand.
GTTTGGCAGCTCAGAATGTGAAGTTAAGATATATATAATGGCAGCATATGTTTGATATATGAGGGACTGCACATTTGCAGTGTTCACATGTAAGCACATATACACATGAAAACAATACCAGAACAGAGAGAAACAGATGGCACAGATAAAAAAGAAATATATAGACACCCTAACCCTGACATAAACAGACAAATACACAAATTAACTTCAGACACAAGCACGATCTCACCAACATGACATGACTGTCACATTGAAATCTCACCAACATGACACATTATGGGCTGTGCTTTGGGAATTCCTGGAAATGGCAGATGAAGGAGGGAGTGAAGAACAAATAAATCAAACAAACTATTCGCTAAAGAAGAAGCAACAGCAGTCATGTGGTCCTAATTTTGAGTGCCACTGATGTCAGATAGACATTATCTATACTCTTGACCATGGTATACAGGGATATTACAAAGGTACTCTAGAAATCTTGACTGGGTTGGTGCGCGATTAGTTGACCAGTCCATTGCTACCGTTGCTACCCTCACTAGTCGGCACCAGAAATACTAGTCAGTTAAATGTATTATTATTTAATTTATGTACACATTTGAATAACATATTGACATATGCTGTTTCAGATGTTGCTGTGGAGAGCCGCCACTCTTCCTGCAGCAGCAGCGGCGGCTCTCCACTCTGATCTGAACTAATCCGCTGTCATGTCTCCCGGCCTCCGCCTGCCACCACCTCCTTTTTCCTGGGTTCAGCAGTCAGTCCGGTTCTCTCCTGATCAACTGGATTGGCCAGCAGCGCACAGAAACCAGCTTACTAGCTGTACGCTAGCGACCTAGCGTGCTATGAATCAATGAAGTGGGCTTACGCCAGCCAGCTCAACAAATCAAACTTACACATTAAGATACTAAAGGTAACCTTTATAAGAGATGCCAAACCATGACTCTTCTTCGACCACGGTCCCCGCTGGTGTTTCATCAAATATTAAACCACACATTCATTCGCAGTCCTAACCGGGCGACCGGAGCGGACACTAGGGACATATTGATTTCAGCGGCATTTAAAATACAATTTTATTATTGAAAAAAAATGATTTAACAATTTCAAATGAGTCTCAGAACATCCGTTTAAGTGTCATGGAAATTAGTCATTAGGAACATCCCTAATCTTAAAGATGCTTTGGGTTAATCATTTTCTGATGAAAAAATATATATATATCAATAATAATTTAGAATTATTTCAGAAAATATATTTTTTTAATGCCTGAAAGAACTATTGCTATAAACAGAACAGAATAAGAGGATCCCATGTACTGCAAACTGCAGAGAACAGTGTCCTCTTGCAGCAGAAAACAGAAAATATAAATGTTTTATTATTAACATTTTAAATCATGTAATAAGATCTGAGGAATCTATAAAAGCTGATAAATCCAGCCTGCCTAACTTGTGTCACTTGATGACTAAAAAATGCCTTTCTCGTCTGGTAACAATACAATTATCTGTGGAACAGAGTATCATTTGTCACTGTGGTGAATCTCTCAGCAGTTGAACTTCAGTGCAGCATCACCCATCAGGAGCCAATCACACAACCAGCATCTAAGGCTGTAACAATGATGGCAAGCAACGGCACACAATTAGCTGGCTCCGATTGCCCATTGAACAGCGGTGGTTCTGCTAACACGGGTAATGCTCAGAGCAACAGTCGAGTGAGCGAGCAACAGAGGAAACGGTCCTGGCTGTCGCTCTCACAATGGGTTTGATAAGAATGCATATGGAGCGTAAAATGTGTAAATTTATGAGCCCTGACATTTCTCCATTAATACGCCTTGATGTCCCTTGCTGTCGCCGTTATATTGCAGAGTATTTTTTCATTCATGCTCTCTCGACAGATCGGCGTGTCTTCACCTCCTCTCCTGCTCCCGCTGCTGAGTGTTGGCGACAGATAGAGGGCGTGGAGGGAGAGAGGAGGAGCTGAGACAATGAATGGATGCTGAGAGAGGAGGTGTAAAGCTGCAGCCTGCACTCACAGATAGCCTCTCCAAAACTACCCCAGATGACAGACTGACACAAAAGGATACACACACATGCATATTTTTAAATACACAGTATGCACTTGCATACACACCAACACAAGTATACAATACATGAGGATCATGAGGGGGCAAATTCCAGTTATACAAATATTTCTGCAGCAGAGGCGTGGGTGAAAAAAATAAGAATCCAATGGCTTAATGTCTGTTAAGCAGAAATGGATAGTGGAGAGTGGCATAAACAAGCAATCTTAGACACTTATTGCAAGTTGAAGTTGGATGGCAGGGTCAAAGTATGGAGACGACGTGGAGAACGCTATGCTTATTGTTGCACTGATCGACCAAACACAAATTTCCAAACTTTTTTTTCCGAGTTCATGATGCTCTATGTTGCCATAGTTATGGCGGGAGTAAAGGAGGAAGTCAAATGACGTAGTATAATGGGCGATAAAGTCTGCATATAGGCAGGAAGTCGGGATGGATGGACGGGCCAAAAATCACAGGATTTTGACCAAGGGACAACTCCAGGGTCTGAAAAGTGAAGCTAATGCTGAAGTGCCTTAAACTTGCATTCTTTCTAACAGCCAGCAGGGGGCGACTCCTCTGGTTGCAAAAAGAAGTCTGATTGTATAGAAATCTATGAGAAAATGAGCCTACTTCTCACTTGATTTATTACCTCAGTAAACATCGTAAACATGACTTTATGGTCTCAATTGTTAGTTTCAAGAGTTTATTTAGAAAAGAACAGTGTGCATGTACCTAGCGGAAATTGACACTGGCAAAACAGTCGCTAGAGGGGTACGCAGGGCGTCATAGTTTGAAGCGTAGGGCCACTGATACCGCCATATTTGACGAGTTGGGAGTGAGAGCGTGTTGGATAGTCAGCTATAACCCTCACATTTAATTTACTGTATGACAAGAATTTGTTTATTCATGATTTCAAGTTACTTTCAAACTGAAAACTGGTTCTTGCACAATTCATACAGAAGTTAATCCAAGTCAATATTTTCCTTACTCCCGGTGCCGTTTCAAAAAAAAAATTCTACACAAAACTTCCAATCTCCTCACGAGGCAACAGCCATAATGTTGAGCAATGGCAGGTGTCAACAGTAAAAGACTGAAGGCAAACTCTTACCTTCTCTTGCTTTCAGTCCACTCTGCTGCGGGCTAACACCGTGGCGCAGTGCTCCAACAAATTAGGATCAGATTCACTCATTGGAAGTAATGTTATTACTGCAACCAAGAGCCGAGAGCAGCCGTACTGTACATATAATCACCACACTGGAGATCTGAATACGGAGAGACAGATATCCTATGGCACTGGTCCTGTTGTGCATAATGGAACTGAAGTCATTATCTCAGCTGTGAGAAACCTCAGAGAAAAAACCTGAGGATGAATAAGGACTTGTATCCAGTTGTTCAATAAGGAAAAGACCGACAGGTTTCACTGGTTATGTTTGTATAATGTACGAGTGAAAGAAGATGTCTGAACGCAACAGTGCATGCATGTGCACATACCAACATCATTGTCAGCTTGCAGTCCTTCGAGGACTCCTTGACGGTCTTAAGAGTGGTAAATGGACTGCATTTATATATAGCACCTTTCTACCTTACCGGACAAAGCACTTTACTATTCACCCATTCACACACATTCATACACCGATGGTGGCGGAACTGCCATGAATATTGTTGGCCTTTCCATCGGGAGGAATTTGGGACACTTCAACATGCAGACAGGTGGAGCCGGGGATCAAACCGCTAACCTTGTGATTACAAGACGAACCACTCTACCTCCTGAGCCACAACTGCCCAACAACATGTTGTCTTCTATACATTAACAATGTGGAAAGATTTGCACTCTTGACTCCAGGCCTACAAGAAATTGATCACGTATAGCATCTGAAGGGCCTCCTTTATAGTGCAGTATGCTTCATCACACCCAGGGCTGGACCCTGGACACCAGCATGAACTCACAAGGGAGTGATAACAAGATTAACACCTGCAGACTGACCACAGACATTTAGTCAAATAGGGAACCCAGTCAGATCTTTGTCTGGTCAAAACATATTAGAGGCACTTGATTAATGCATTGTATCTACATTTATGAATTCAGTTAGAGGCCTTAATTGACAGGGAAGGACAGCCGGGGGGGAGGAGAGTGTCTCTGCTCTTTGCAGATGATGTGGTTCTGTTGGCATCATCAGACCGTGACCCTCAGCGCGCACTGGGGCGGTTTGCAGCAAAGTGTGAAGCGGTCGGAGTAGAGCCGCTGCTCCTTCTTGTCGAAAGGAGCCAGCTGAGGTGTTAAAACTGGTAGGCGATCCCGGTGTAAACCCATCTGGCCTGGGAACGCCTCGGGGTCCCCCAGGAAGATCTGGAAAATGTTGCTGGGGAGAGGGATGTCTGGAATACCTTGCTAAGCCTGCTGCCCCCGCAACCAGGCCCCGGATAAGCAGAAGATAATGGATGGATGGATGTTTTGACACTGTGAGCAGTGACTGTCCTTTTCAAGTCAAGCATAATGGAAACTAGCCAATTCAACAACATCTAAACCAATGAAATACAAATGTCCATTTGTCCATTTGAGTCACAAAGCACCAGAATACAATATGTGAGGCTTTCAGTTGGAGTTTTGTTTGTCAAAATTAAAAATGCCTGACAATGAGGCATTCAGCGGGGGGGTTGTGTCTGAGGGAGAACTCGCTCAAAGAGCAAACTTTTGGATTAATGTTGGACACCTGCCTTCTCCACACCAGTCCACACACACACACACACACAAACACCACGCTCCATACAATCTGACTGTGTGCAGGGGTTTGGTTCAGCTGTACAGGCAAGCTAAGCAGAGCCTGGTATGGGACTCATGCTGCTCCTAATCCCTTTCCTGCAGCTCGCCTACTGTTTGTGTTTGCAGCACACTAGTTCCCAGGGGTGTAACGTTTTATCACGCCCCCCTCCTTGCCGCTACATGCGCCGCATGTGGTGATTGTAAGGCTGGGGAGTAATTGGTGGTGGTGGTGGAATCTCTCTGCAACGCACGCGCTGAGCATTGGGGTTTGGCGCACAGGGACGAGGTCTCTGTGGCTGCCGCTTAAAGGATGACGACTGAAAGGAAAATCGAGGAGAGGAAAAGTGAAGAAAGATATGATGTGCTGAAACTGTAGGATCAGAGTGGAGGAAACAGACCAGATACAACATCATGAGAAAGCAAGATGGTGGCAGCAGTATCTTCTCTAGCCTGAGGGCTTGAACAGTGCGCTAGTGAATCTACAGAAACCAGGGCAATAAAAGTGAATGAAAAATGTCCACCTTCCCTTGAGGGGAGAATAAGAAGAGGAGGATGAAGCGAGTGGAAGCGAAAAGGAAGAGGAATATCTAAGATAGAAAAATGCAAGTTAAGTTAAAAATGGTGTAACTCTACTGGGGGACAATGGAAAGGAAAAAAAGTGAATAATTCATCTCAGAAAGATGTAGCAGAGATATATAAATATTAAGTACAAACATTTTCTTTTGAAGCAATATTTAAAACAACTATTTGAATATTAATTAAAAAGGGCATTGTGGGAAGAGAAAATGTCGGTGGAGAAAGGCGATTTGTTTTTATCATGTTCAGTACTACATGTCTCAACCTGATCTCATGAGAAGCCGTATACATTTTAAGGACATTTTAGTCTTTTTGCGTGTCATTTCACTCCACAGGGTTTACGCAGTGAAACAGCTTTTCCCGTCATTTAAAACCACGTTATTACCATGAAACTGTCACAGTTATGTTTAGGTAACAAAACCACTTAGTTAGGTTTAGAAAAAAAGGTCATGGTTGGGCTTAAAGGGACTGTTTGTAAGTTCTTACACGTATTAATCAATCAGGTTCGGTGTCCCATGCGCGCTCGCGTGTGGCTAGGCTGTTCAGACTCAGACTCCAACCGGTGAATAACATCTTTTTTTGGCTCTGGATGAGCTTTGCCAAGCCAGGAAATCACCAATTAAGTCATAAGGGTTGTCTGTATAGTAAACAAGGAGATCTAAGAAAATATCATTGCTGTTGAGTTTTTATTATTGGAAATGTAGGACCCAGCATGTTTTGGAGATTGAACCATACTGACTACTAGAGCTTCCTCAGTTTTAAATCTTTTGGAAACTATCTCTTGGGGGCGCAATATTAAATCTCTGGAGTACTGCTTTAAGACAATTCATATAAAAGTGAATTAGTACTGTATAATTAGACAGGTGGTCTATGACTTTAGAAGCGATACTGAGGGTAGACTATCTGAAGGGGAGATTTTACAGCTTGTTCATACATAGTAAAAACTTGGCCCGTTTGATGAGAGTCTAAATGATGACTAAAAGCCCATGAAATTTTATTCAGATACTTTATCGTGTTGTTTTTGACTATTCCTAATTGCTCTGTGCACAGTATGTCAAAGTTAATGGAAAGTCTCCAACAGAATGGAGAGTGTCTCTTTAAAAGAGCTTCAGCCAACAGGAGACACAGATGAGAGATATTAACACAGCATCAGCTCCTTTAAAGGGGATCTGTTTACTGATCATGGGGGGGGGGACTGCCACCCTGCATGCTAATCATCTCTTTAAAAAAAAGAACTGCAGAACATAAAAATGAGAGGATACAACTTGATTGTTTTGAGTCATCAAATTATGGTAATTACTTTAATTTGTATGTGCCAGGAGATAATGTGGTGTCCCAGCTTTGGAAATGTCTGTTTCGTGCCAGATTGTTTTTTTTTTCTGTTGTGTTCTTTATCCTGTCACCAAGTCTGTCTTTTTAACATTTAGTCGAATTGATAGTTAAACTAAAAGCCAACCATGGTGCATGTGAGAATGCAGAGCTCTTGTATTAAATCCTGAAACTAATTTGAGCGATGCACACATCAAAGAATGACGTGTTAATCATGTCTCAGAGAAAAAATAAGATTTCATCACAGTGCTACAGCAGTTCAAATTATCAACTTAACTCAGCTGTCTTCTGGTGTGATGTTTGGTTGCCATGAAAACTGATAATGTATTCTGTGGCGATAAAATGTCTGTGGTGGATTAAGTGTGTAAAGAAACAAGCATATGTTAAATTACATTCCCATACAACTTTTCTCAAATATGTTTCAAGGTAAATGTATCTTTTCCTGGAATACAGAAGAAAACACAGGATTAACGTTGTGTACAAAAAACTAACTACTTTGTTAGGTTTAGTAAGAGAAAATATGATTAAAATAAGAGGAACACTGACTTTTAGTTTCATACGAGACACAAACAGCGGCCTCCTGGGTGAAAGTCCTGTGTTGGTTTGACCCATCCACCACCCCGATCTCTTTCCTGTCATTATCTATCATTACAAACGTAATGCAGGACATGATCAGCGGTCTCCTGGGTGAAAATCCTGTGTTTGTTTGACCCATCCACCACCCCGATCTCTTTCCTGTCATTACCCATCATTACAAACGTATATGTGATACGTTAAAAATAAACGTAATCTTACGTAAAACGTAAATAGTGGATTTTCAAAATAAACCTCCAACGTAGGTCTACTTTGATTTGGGTTTTACTTAAAAGATAACAGTTTGGGTTATTTTTCTGTGTAAAAAAGAAGTACGTTCGTTACGGAACTGGCATTAGTTAACTGCGTAAGTTACGTCACAAAACTACAGTGAAATAAGTCAACTTTGACTTGGTTTCACGCAGGACACGATCAGCGGTCTCCTGGGTGATAATCTTGTGTTTGTTTGACCCGTCCAACCTCCCCTACCACCTGTCTTATGCAGACTTTCTTAAACTTTATACTACATCGTTTGCAAATGTCTAATAATAACATGGATGGAGTTAGATGAAAGGCCGGTGCGCCTCATACAGAAACTAATGGGTAACTCGGTGCATCAGTATCAGTATCAGGCACTGACCAAGCGTCAGTATTTGACGAGTTGAGAGTGAGAAACAAGCCCCCAGGAAGCGCGCCGGTCATCGATGCCAATTTTCCTAATAGCTAGTTCGCTGTGACCCCGCGACCGAGCCATGTGACCAAGCGGACTCTGTTGCGCCTGCTCTTCGGGCCCAATGGATGCAGAAGATCGCCGGAAGATTCGGGTACTTTTCCGAAACTTTCATAGGAGTGAACGGGACCCCGCCTCCAACGCTGTATCCAGTTATCTTAATACATCTGTGGTTAGAACGGGTTGAGTTATCCCACAGTGACTATCCCACAATATAACGATACAAGGCACCTCTTTTTTGTATTGTTTCTCCCTCTTATTTTTTACCTGTTTTTACCTGTTACGTTATTTATGTCAAATGAGGTCCAGTTGCAGACTCGACAACTAAAGCTTATAACCAGTGAATTACTTTGTGAGCTATTTGTGGCACCAGAGAAGATATATAACAATAAATAAACAAACGTTAAGTGCTGCATGACTTGCTGTCATTTCCCCAGAATCTGGTTATACCTCGGGGGTCCCTGCAGTGCACATGGTGCAGGATGACTGTCGCCAAAACCGTCCAATGAATGAGTTACATATACTGTATATATATAATATATATATATATGTATATATATATTATATATATATATATGTAACCGACCTTGAAGTTGCAATACTACAATCACAGACTGTAACTTAAAAACAAACATCTGCATCCTTTCAAATCCTAACTCAGTAATTACAAAGAGACACCCCCAGTCCCTGTCCTGCTCAGTAGAGGAGACATGAAATGATTTTAAAAGGGCACAACTTCTCTCGCTGGCAGAGCATCGCTCAAGAAAGTTGAAGAAGACGTTCAAAGGGGAACCGAAGGCAGTAAGAGCAATGCAGCGCCATCAAAAAAAGACTGCAACAGAAGACTGCGAGATAGTAAGGTAGAGACTGTACTGTATGTAGGCCACACTGTAGGAGATGAATGAACAACATCACAGAGCAGAAATCACATCGCTTCGCACAAACTGAAACAGGATGAGGTTAAAGCTAGGTTAAGGTTAAGATTTTCACGTATTCATTTTGTCAGCAGTATGACCATGTTGTGAATTTCTGACAGGGTAATTTGAGCTCATTCATTGAATTACATTGCGGTGTTTAGCGCAGCTGAATTACATTATCGGTGTGTTATTGTCAGCCATGTCCCAGGTGAAAGCCAGCGACTATCAACATGTTAATATGTAATGTCATGTTTCATATTCAACACTGACGTGATTGACCACGCATGGTGGCACAATGGACCACGAGCTGTCGGGGCAGCAAAGAAAGCCGAGCCTGGAGCCTGGCGTTTAAATAGACCCGAGGTAAATCATTATTAAACATTTGAACTCTTAACTAATTCACTAACATTAATAATAACACTTATGAATAGAAAAACACATTACTGGGAATGAATGAGCTTCTGTTTTCCCATTTAATCCTACATATGAGTTTTATAAATATGCCGTTTACCCATAATGCTTTAACACATGTGGACTATGTAGCTTTGTAAGATGTGTTTGGAACAAAACCTGTCACTGTTCACACGCATGTGAGACATACAAAAGGGATAAAATAAAAGGAAGAAGAGGAGGTCCTCACCCTGCCATGACGATAAAGAAATCCAGTCGGTTCCACGTATCCCCGAGGTAACAGCGTCGACCAAAGATTCCCAGGGCGACCATCTTTATAACCATCTCCATAGCGAAGAAGAAGTAGATGAATGCATCGAAAGCCTGGCAGAAAGACACGGAGAGACAAAGAGACACAGAGAGACAAGGAGACACAGAGTCAAGAATGAAAGAAAGAGGAAGAGAAAGACATTTCTCAGTGCTTTAGGAGACCACAAACATCCATCCTTCTCCATCGGAGGTGGAGACAGAAACATCATCTATAAATGTTAGCTCGTCAAACTAACAGAAAGAGATGAAAAGATATACAACAAGAAAATACTAAATTTGTATCTAATCTTTGCTTTTATCTTGTGAAATTACTGTATATGTGTGTATATACCATTGGCCTCTAAATACTATTCAGATTGTTTAAGTCTTAGAAAAGAAAATGACTTGTTGATGGAACATCTCACAACTGTTTGGCGTGAACAATTTGACGAGAGGGCGAAATAAGACTTTGTTTTATAATACATAAGCATGGTTGGGAGGATTACTTAAAAAAATGTACTCCAATACAATTACTTCTGAGGTTATTTCACAACACACTCTGGTGCTGGTTGTTCGAAATGTAACCAGCGGATCTGCCGTGCGTGATTGTGTCTTGACAGTGCGCAACATCAGTCCAGTTAGAGACTGCAGATGGAACAGATACCTGCTGCCTTCAGATGGCGGTACTCATAAAATGCACTGACTTCAAAGACACCAAATCTCACTGCAAACTAAAATGAAAAGTTGGCATCCCTGTGCTTTAAATACAGAATAATGGTGAAATCTCCAGTCAGTGAAAGCATTTTTTCATTAACGTTAGAGGCCACTGTGTGAGACACGTGCCGTGAAGTGTTGTAATATATACACATGTACATAAGGTCGGGTACAACTGTAATAAAATGTGTGATATAGGACTTTAAATATGATGCGATTGTTGGTGCAGGTTTCCTAATTTAAAAAAAGAAGAGTTTGCAGAAAGTTCAGTACAGTAGATGGAACTAAAATGCAGCAGCTGGTGTTCTGAATCTGTAGCAACATGCTGATAGCAGTTGGAGTCCAATCTTGGAGTCAGTGGGTTCATTCTGCCTGCTGTCAACAAAACACACAGTGATGCTACTGGGGGGGTAAATGTTATGTTTACTTGACTCATATTTATCAAATAGGCGCTTTGAGCCAAGGCCAAGATGTGTGCAGACAAGATCATCTCATCAGGGTCGCTCCAGTAACATACAGTATAAACTGTCTGGGCTGTCCCAATCCACCATTTATCAACTTTGTAATAAGCCTGAAGAGAACTTCCTGAAGACTTTTTGCAGACTTATAGAGTCTGTTTCAGGTACACACGTCGTTGGATTTAGCCAATAATCGGACACAATTTAGATATTTAACACAAATATATAAATATATATATATATATATAAAATTATATATGTTTAAACAAATCTGTAAAAGAACAGATATCTGAATTAGGGCTGTCAAAGTTAACGTGATAATAATGTGTTAACGCAAATTAATTTGAATGCTACTAATTTCTTTACACACTGACAGCTGTTGTTGCCTGTTGGGCTGCAGTTTGCTATTTTGTGATTTGAGCAAATTTGTTATGCTAAATGCAGTACCTGTGAGGGTTTCTGGACAATATCTGTCATTGTTTTGTGTTGTTAATTGATTTACAATAATAAATATATACATACATTTGCATGAAGCAGCATATTTGCCCACTCCCATGTTGATAAGAGTATTAAATACTTGACACATCTCCCTTTAAGGTTTTGAACAGTTAAAAAATGTGCAATTAATTTGTGATTTATCGCGATTAACTATGGATTAAATATTTTAATCGATTGACAGTCCTAACATAAATGTATTAATGCTTGATATTGCACACAAATGTCAAGATCTTGGCATTGAAGTTCTCTCCTCACTCCCTCAGTTCACTGTTAGACTTTATGTCTGTAATAGAGCTGAAACAATTAGATGATTAATAGACTGGATGATTCGTTTTCGGTCAATTGCATAATGGCGACCACTAAAGCCTTTTTGGCAATTAATTAATAATCATTCGTCAAGCAAAAATGGGCAAAAATTCAATGGTTCAATGTGACAGTTTGATGCTTTTCTTGGTCATGCATGACAGTAAACTGAATAGCTTTGTGTTTTGGACTGTTGGTTGGCTTAAAGTAGATATCTAGAGACGCCACCTTGGTCTTTGGAAAAATACCAGGCATATATTTCACTTTCATTTCCTGACATTTTTACAAACCAAACATTTGATTTATTAGTTTAGAAAATAACAGATTCATTGTTAATGAGAATAACTGCGAGTTGAAGCCTGGACAGTAAGCAATTCTGTAAGCAAGTCCAGAAGGTGGAGATTCAGATTCATCCAATGACTCAACCCAGCGGCACCTTGGGGATGAAGTGGGTGATCATCCTGCAGTGTTTCCAAGCACACATTCAGATTGGAGTGATCCTCTCCTGAACCAGGATACTTATAAAAGGCATACTGAGCCAAGCCAGGTTTCAGTAACCTCCTCTCTTTCCTCCTCTTCTCTCCTCACCCTGTTTCTCTCCCGGGCTTCTCTCAATCATCAACCTCCCCATTTTCTCTCCTCCCTCTTCCTGCCAATCTCTTACTTCCATCTCTATTCCTACAATCGTTTCATTTATCTTCTGCGTCCTATCTTTCTCTGACAATTTAATATCTCTCTCTCTCTCTCTCTGCCAGCCTCCTTCTCTCTATTAAACCTCTATTTCTCTCCTCCCCCCTCTCCCCAGTTGAGCAGTTTGCCCTAAACGGTGGGGTAATGGAAAATAATTTGTTTGTGCAGTAATCAGAGATAAGCCCCACATCGACATCCCCCCACCTCACTCCAGCTTTAATCAAGCATCTAATTAAAAGAAGGGAGCAAAAAAAAAAAAAAAAAAATCCAAATAAATCAAAGAACTCAGCTCGCTAATGCGTGTTATTGCTGTTGTGAGCAAAGAGCCTAGATTAGCTGCTGTTCTTTTCTGTGTATACAGGGGGATTAAGGATGAACTGACGCGCTTGGCGTTGCCTGTAATTTGATTTTCAGAGGGAAGTACTGAAGGCAACATGATCTGAATCCGAAACCATCGATGTGAATCTTTGTTTTTGTCGCTTGCTCCGAAAGAAGCGTCCTACTTAGCAGTCCTGGAGGGGTGGATATAAATACAGGACTTGCCTACTAATGTGGAGAAAACGCTCACAGTTTTGCAACCTTGACCTTTGTCGAGAAAAGATGAACGAGGCGCTGCCTTTTGTAAAGTTTGCTGAACCAAGCGAGGTGAAAACTCATCTGACATTTCCACAGCTCTCTTCTCACACCTCTCGCTCTGTTTTGCTTTTTTTATGCCAGTCGTCTTGTGTCTTTTTTCTTTCACTTCTTTGTCTCTATACTTCTCTCATTATCCATCTTTCTCTTGTTTGTTACTCCCCTTCTATCGCTCTCTATTCTTTCATGCTCCGATGCTTTCAATCTTTTTGTACTTTGGCAGGTAGAAAATTGTGTATATACGCAAGAGTATTTCATTGTGTGTGTTTTGCAAGTATAGTCCAATTCACACTTCAATTTTGAGGCGGATACTGACATTGATAATGATATACTGTATATATCAGTGGCGGCTGGTGACTCAAAAAATTGGGGAGGACAGGAGGAAAATCCAACCCATCATGTTATTTTACACAAGTTGGCCACTTATCTCTACTTTCTTTATTTATTCATTAAACATAAGAACATAATTCACATTCAGTATAGCAATAACGAAAGAGCCATGGTATATCGCACTAAACAAAAATATTAAAACCTACACATATTTAGTGTCTTAATAGCCTTTTTCTTTGTCAAATTAGAAAGTGGTTTCACATATTGCTCTACATCCATCAAGAAAACAACAAAATAAGGTATTTATTGTTAAATTTATATTTATGATTAAAAGACTAAAAGAAAACAAATCAAATTTATTATGAGAAAATATTGTTGTTGTTCTTTTGAGGAAACCAAACACCACATTATTCCATAATAATGTCTTTAAAGATATGGTCAGTGATAAATCTGCAAAGGTCTTAATGTTTTTTTGTTTTATTTCTGCATGTAGTGATTGACAGGGTAATATTTATGAATAATTTTGAAGGACACTTCCTTAGCCTTATTCACTATTAGGTATTTATGAGGAAGAATCCAGACCTTCTTCCAACCTCTTGCCTCTCAAAAATAGCCCTGTCTTATAAAAATGGTGGAACTTCACTGTGAATTACTTTTCGAGGGAGTCATATAGTGTTGCGTATTACGTTTGTTTTTGATGTATCGCAAATATGATTGCAGTGGCAGTCCACGTTCGGAGGATGTCGAGGTGACAAACAAACACAGGACTAGGGCTGCAACTAACGATTATTTTTATTGTAGATTAAGTTGATTATTTTCTCGATTAATCGATTAGTTGTTTGGTCTATAAAATGTCAGAAAATGGTAAAACAAAAAAGTCAATCAGTGTTTCCCAAAGCCCAAGATGACGTCCTCAAATGTCTTGTTTTGTCCACAACTCAAAGATATTCAGTTTACTGGATATACCAGAAGATATTCACATTTAAGAAGCTGGAATCAGAAAAGTAATACTCAAGTCGAGTAATTGTTTATCAAAATAGTTGGCAATTAATTTAATAGTTATATAATAATAAATAAAATATGATAATAGTTAATAGGAACATCATTTTGTCGGAGAACAACGGTGAAACAAATCAATCTAATCAAACATCAAAACATTATTACATTAGAGGAAAACTGATGGAAGTAATTTAACTCTGAAGGATCCAAAGCTTTCACATCTTTTATTCAATCAGAGAACGCTGCGATTATCAAAGACACTTCAAGACACAAGTGTGTCAGCCTTGGTAGATCTGTGTACGAGCTCAAGTACTCCTTAGTGCCTGTAATTTGTGGTAAAGGACGTCATTTGCATGCAGTTCTCTTTCTGAGGGCGCGTTATTGATTATCTTACATTCTTTATTCAGTAAAACACTGTTGTCTCTACAACCAAGGTTATAATAGTTTAGATTATTCAATTAGTTTTTATTTTATTTTAGTTTTGGCTTTTCAATTTTATTTTAGTTTTAGTTAGTTTTCAGGGTGTGTTTGCTAGTTTTAGTTTAGTTTCAGTTTTTCAGAAAGGTTTAGTTTCAGTGTTCATACATTTAGTTTTACATTTGTTTTTGTTGTCTCAGAAGTATGTATTTACATATGCATATAAAAAAAAAACATGGTTGGAGAACTGGGAATAGCCGTAATGTGTAATCTCTGTGTTACTTTAGTGTCTGAAATGAAGGTCAAGTCTCTTCAATATCTAACTTTACAAAATTCATACAGTCTCTTTTTTTTCAGTAGCGATATATTATTACCAAAAAACTAAAATTGATATGAATTTACTCTCATTTTTATTATCTTATTTTACCAGAATATATAGTTTTAGTGTAGTGTGTTTTTCTTTTCTTAATCGCGTGATTGTCCATAGTTAATCGTGATTAATCGCAAATTAATCGCATATTTTTCA
The DNA here is from genome assembly GCF_015220745.1 of Sebastes umbrosus. Lineage (NCBI taxonomy): Eukaryota > Metazoa > Chordata > Actinopteri > Perciformes > Sebastidae > Sebastes > Sebastes umbrosus. Next base: position 3,040,754 of record NC_051271.1, read on the forward strand.
TCTGTTCAAAATGTACCTTAAAGGGAGATTTGTCACAAATTTAATACTCTTATCAACATGGAAGTGGGAGAAAATATGCTGCTTTATGCAAATGTATCTATATATATTTATTATCGTAAATCAATTAAAAACACAAAACAATGACAGATATTGATCCAGAAACCCTCACAGGTACTGCATTTAGCATAAAACATATATGCTCCAATCATAACATGGCAAACTGCAGCCCAACAGGCAACAACAGCTGTCAGTGTGTCAGTGTGCTGACTTGACTATGACTTGCCCCAAACTGCATGTGATCATCATAAAGTGTGCATGTCTGTAAAGGGGAGACTCGTGGGTACCCATAGAACCCATTTACATTCACATATCTGGAGGTCAGAGGTCAAGGGACCCCTTTGAAAATGGACATGCCAGTTTTTCTTCTCCAAAATGTAGCGTGGGTTTGGAGCGTTATTTAACCTTCTTTGTGACAAGCTCGTATGACATGGTTGGTACCAATGGATTCCTTAGGTTTTCAGTTTCATATGATGCCAGTATCTTCACACTAACTTTAAAACTGAGCCCGCCACAATTTAAAAACCGCAAGTTGTATTATTACGTTAAAGAAATTACACATATTGTACATGTTAACTTTGACAGCCCTATTTTCTACACATCCTTTAGAAGTCCGTTAGAAGAGGATAAAGTGTCCTCAATGAGTCGTGAAGCATCTTTAGGACCAAACTACTACTCTAGTTGCGTCTGACTCTCACAGAACAAACTAAGATGCAAAAACTGTAGATAATCCGGAATTCACTTATCATGCAAACCATCGTTTTCCCATTCGCTCATCTATCCACCTACAAGCCGACTAAATAACTAACTAAGCCTCCAGAGGTTTTTAAGTCCACACTTGTTACAGCTTATAGATTGTGCTGGTGAGGCACCGATGAAATCACAGTATTGAACAACGGATTTTCTGAGAGGAGAGTATTGACTGTGGCGCTGTAGCGCACTGAATCCATGCTGATATTGAATAGGGGGTCTATAGATACTTGGAGGAGAAATTCTATTAGGTCCAACTCACCAGCCACCTCCCCCCCCCCCAGGGAGCCAAATCAATCTACTGTGTGTGTTTCGGCTGTTTCATGATGAGTGTGGTGCCTTGTGTGTGTGTGTGTGTTCGTGTGAGAATGTGAAAAACACAGGACGCCGGGGTGATTCAACGAGCGCTTCACGCCGACAGACTGAAGACATACGCGCACACGCTCGCGCACAGATGTAACACCCACTCAGGCCACCTTTTGACATAAGTGAGGAGGGATTCTGTGTCCTGCCAGATGACGGGGGAAAGCTGCCGGGGCGCCGTACGTGAGAAAAGTCAAGCTCGCTGCACCATAAAGACCACATGCTAGCAAGTGAGTCACTGCGAGGAGTTACAGGCTGCAGCACGGGAGGGAGAGCGAGACGAGGGAGGACCGAAAGGAGAGGAAAACGGAGAAGGAGAGTGTGTGTGCATGTGAATCAGTGTGTTCTCTATGTGTCAACACGGATGTGTGGGAATAAATGGATACAGGTGAACACTTCCTAGAAGCTTGGCTCTCTGCTTCTAGGAATGTGAAGGCATGAGTGTGTGTGTGTGTGTGTGTGTGTGTGTGTGTGTGTGTGTGGTGAGCACATGTTGTTGTACACAGTGTTTATGTGAGTTTAGTATGTCTGCCTTTGTGTAGGTTATATATAAAATATGCATGGCTGAGTATAAGAGCGCAGATTTGTTAACGCTTGTTCGTAAGTGCTTTTCCACCACGTAGATGTATGTTCTTTAGAGCCTCTGATCAAATATACATGATCCTGTGTAACTAAGTAAATGTTATTTATAGCGCACTTTCAAAAACAGTAGAAACAAAGTGCTTTCTGAGAAGAGAAAAACAAGAGTAACTCAGCCAACGCAAGTGGCTCTGCAGAGTTGTAAATGCTCATCGTGAAGAAGGTCGAACTGTAAGATAAAGGTTAATGGGCGGGTCCATCCGTGTTCACATAACAGTGTTAGCTGTGGTAAATGTCCCTCTTCACTGGTTAAAGAGTGCGTTGCGTTAATTGTTCAAATTAGGGCTGTCAAAGTTAAAGCGATAATAATGCAAATTCGTTTTAACACCACTAATTTCTTTAACGCATTAACACGACTTGCAATTTTTAGTTTGTAGTGGGCATAAACTATTTACTGGCATCATATGTAACTAGAAAACCTAAAGAGTCCATTGGTACCGACCATGTCATACTAGCTTTCTCGTGGAGGAGGCTAAATAACGTTCAAAACTGTCATGGTCATTTTCAAAGGGGTCCCATGACCTCTGACCTCCAGATATGTGAATGTAAATGGGTTCTATGGGTACCCACGAGTCTCCCCTTTACAGACATGCCCACTTTATGATAATCACATGCAGTTTGGGGCAAATCATAGTCAAGTCAGCACACTGACACACTGACAGCTGTTGTTGCCTGTTGGACTGCAGTTTGCCATGTTATGATTTGAGCATATTGTTTTATGCTAAATGCAGTACCTGTGAGGGTTTCTGGACAATATCTGTCATTGTTTTGTGTTGTTAATTGATTTATAATATTAAATATATGCATACATTTTCATAAAGCAGCATATTTGTCCACTCCCATGTTGATAAGAGTATAAAATACTTGACAAATCTCCCTTTAAGGTTCATTTTGAACTGATAAAAAATGTGCGATTAATCGTGATTACCTATGGACGATCATGTGATTAATAGTGATAAAATATTTTAATCGATTGACAGCCCTAGTGCAAATAAAAAACTTGAGTGCACTAAAAAACAGCTTCAAGCCCTCTGAGAGCTGATCCAGCTGTGCAGTTGTCTTTAGTAACCAAGATGTCACTACTCAGGGCAGGGCGTCTCATTTATTAAACTGTGTGTTCCCTGAATTCCTCCTTTATTGCATCTGTCATTTGCACCTTAAACATGAAGGACATGAATAAGATACATGTGGACATAATTAAAGGAACAGGATAAATCAATGGACAGATCAAACAAACCTTCCCTTTAGCTGTGGTAGGTTGCAGTGACACGATACTTTCGTGTAAATGCTGTTAGCCGTTAGCGAGGTCACAATGACTCCAGCATGTTGATATACTGATGTTTTGTAAAAGAAAAAACAAAGTTGGGAGATTAACAAGTGCATTGGGATTCCTCCTATTCATCATGCATTCTGTTGTTTTCCATTTGTAGGATGTCCTTGGTTTTGTTGCTTATTATTTTAGGGATTCTGTGAGTGTTATGTGTGATTGTCTGTCCTATCTTTTGTCCTCTATATATCCATAAATCAAATCAAATCATCAAATCCTATTGAGACCAATTTCATGGCAATCCAATCAATAGTCACACACCAACAGGCTGACATTCCCAACCCTAGACGGCACTAGTGTGTGTAAAAACATCAATACAAAACGACACAAACCACAATATACTGTTTAGTTATCACCATTCAAATAAAAAAGGGTCACACTTTATATTTACTACCATTTATAAATATTTTGTGGGAATATGAAGAGTGAGAATGGCAAAAGTATGAAGTGCTTATGTGTGTTTTAGTGTGTACCTGCAGTATTTGGCATCGGTCTGAGGAGCAGTCGATGTTCTCGCAGGGCTGGTACATTCCCAGGGTCACGCAGTTCAACAAGATCACCATCATACTCACTCGCTCGAACCACGTGGAAACATGGACGGTTAAGGAGAACAGCTCGTAGTAGAGCGGAGACACAGAACAGGACAAAGAACCTGTGACATTCAGAATTCAGAATTATCTCAGTGATTAATGATGAGAGATAGGTATGTCTGTGCACATGCCTTCGACAGTCCCAAAGTTAGTATTATTGTAAAACTGCAACAGCAATATGAGGTGAACCCTGCATGGGTCCAATTCAGTCACAAAATGTCAACGTTTCAGAGTACAGCTTTCACTTCCAGGATCTTTCTTGGACAGCTAAAGTCTAAATTTTGCTGTTAAATAGTAGAGTATAAGAGCAGTTATAGCTGTGGATGTATCGTCTGCAGTAGCAATGAAACATATAATGTGTGATGTTTACGACGTGAACACTATTAAACAAGCAATTTCAATTTAACTCTATTACTCCCCCGACACTCACACATTGAAATGTTAAAGCTAAACAAGTTAGAAACTAAGGAAATGTCACAGAATTGAATTCCACCACCATCTACTGTCAGTGTGTCCTCGAGCAAGGCACTAAAACACTACTTGTTCAGTTGTTCCTATACATGGAGGACGGAACCTGCCAAAATTAAAAAAAAATAAAGAAAGATGAATAAATAAATAAATAACTTGATACATGAATAAGTTTCTCATTAAATGTAGACAAAATACTATTAAAAATAAATGTAGCCATTTATTAATTAATACAATGTGACATAAATTGATATTTCTGTTTTAATCTATTTATCTTTCTATTAAATCCTGTATTTATTTACATGATTTATGTTTAATTTTCCCCTTTAATTATTTACTAATGTATTTTTATTATTTTTTAATTTATTTTTTGCATTTATTTTTATTTATGTGTGCATTTATTTTGACGTATGTCCCCAAACTTATTTATTTCTGTATTCTTTTCTTCATACTTTTATTTACATATTTCTTTTTACATTCCTTGAATGAGGCGGCTGTCACTCAATGTGTGTCATCATGGGGTCAGATTGCGTGACTCCATGAAATTAATATAAAATAAATGCAAAAATAAATGAATGAATAAAATATAGATGCAAATATAAATACAAATAAATAATAAAAATATAAAAATAAATACATAATTAAATAAAAGGGAAAATTAAACATAAGTGTAAATAAATAAGGGAAATGATACAAAATGAATAAATGACAATGAAATCATCAATTAATGGCTACATTTATTTTTAATATTATTTTGCTACATTTAATAACATATTTCTTCATTTATAGAGTAATTTATTTATTCATTTTGGCAGGTTCCGTCCTCCATACCTATGAGGGCGATCCTACTACTCCTCAGAAAAAGGCTGCAGAACAAATGTCAGACAATATCTGTGGTGATGTTTAGAGAGTACCACAGCATGAACAACACTTGTTTAGAGGAAAGGTTAACGGAGCGAGCAGAACATGCAAAAACCAGCTGTATGCCAGAGAATAAAACGAGAGAAACAAAGCAGCAGAGTGTGACGGACTGATTCAATATGCATTTTCTGTGTTGGGGGAGCGAGCGCGCTGCTTGGTTAACAAGCGTGTGAAGGAGAATGTGCTGTAACAGCCCTGGAGGTCCAATCCCTCCCTGAGGCGATATATAGAGCACAGGATGTTGAAATGCTCCCCCGGCAGCCTACAACCACACAGCCTGCAGGATGAGAGGGAAACACGGAGCCTGCTCTTCTCTGAGCGAACTACGCTGTGCACGTTTGAACTGACAGAAATCCCACAAAGAGATTCAGCTCTCCACATGCTTCTCTTGGCCTTGAATGAACCTTCCAAGAGAGAGATGGACTACTGTGGATATCACAGCACGTATAAAGATAGGCTGTGAGTGGGCAAAACACATGCATACGCGGAAACACACAGACGCACACACAAACACCCACTCATCAGCAACACACACACACACATACACAAGCAGGGAGGTACGCAGATATGCACATGCAAACCAACCAACATGTTCAAAAGCATAAACGCTCACACTCACCCACCCACACGTGAGCACACATTCACACACACACACAACACACAAACACACACACCTTCACATTAAATCAAACATGAAATCAGTGTTTGTCAGCTGATTGGGATCATTTAAAGACAAATATCAAGCACTGCAGGGAGGCAGGTTTAATATACATATCCTGCAGGCTAATAGCTGTAAAGTAGACAAAGTAAAGAAGTAAAGATGTGTCATCAACGTCACACACGGTGATTAATTCACCATTTTAATTGGGTTATACCTTTAAAATATTGCTTTAAAAAGCGTCTGGCTATTAAATACACAGCAGGGGGTTAATGAGACACATGCATACACAAACATATGCACACCTACTGTATATACGTGCGCTAATTTTCAAATATGGAAACGACAAAAACTGTATGTATTGTAATGTTTGTACAAAACATCCCAGACTGTTTATGTGTTAATTTGTTAAAATGTATGAAGACTTACTGTAAACTCTTAAATAAAAGCCGGTTTGAGACGATACCAGAGTCTCAATTAATTCATTTTTTTTTACGTCAAGCTGCCATCACTGAAACTCAACCTTTCCTGCTAATGTTTCAAAGTGAGTAATTCTGCTTATGGATCCCGAGGAAAGCTTTTATTGGGACACATCTGTGCAGGAAGTGTTGAGTTTCACTGACAGTAGCTTAACTGCCAGCCCAGTCGCACAGCAGCTCATGAAATAGTCACAAAATGTAATGTATTGATTTGTGTACATCAACACGAATTTCACTGTTTTTTTTTTTCGTAATGAGTCAGCACGAAATCAATTTGTAGGTAATCCACGTAAGTATTGAGAGCGGCGAACAAAAAACACAGGACTTTCACCAAGGAGACTGATGTTCGTGTCCCGTGTGAAACCACAAGTCAAAGTTGATTTATTTGTCACATAACTTCCGTATTTAAAGTGGCAGTAGGCAGTATATTTGTGGGCAAAAATTCCATAATAACCTTTCAGCATATTATAAATCAAGTGTTCTGAGAGATAACTAAACTTCTGCTCCTCCTCATGGCTCTGTTTTCAGGCTTTAAATAATCTAGCCTGTGACGGGAGACTTTGACCAATCACAGGTCATTTCAGAGAGAGAGCGTTCATATTGGCTGTGCTCCGGTCATGTGACCGGAACTTGGTGTTCCTTCAACAGATTTAACAATGGTGGCCGCGTCACAAACTTTCTTATTTTACAGCTAAACAGTACACTACAAGATGATTCTGAAACCATTTGAGGAGACAAAATAGGCATTAACTTACCAGAATATTGATTCATATTTGATCAGCGCTGCCTAGTTTGACTTTACTGCTTGTTTTCGTCCTTCCTTTTAATCGATTGACAGCCCTAGTTTTGAGTTTACATCAACAGGAAATTACACATATTACAAATAAACATTATATTTGTCTCATTACTCATCAAAATATCTCATAACACTTAATATAAGACACGATCACCCAACAAGTTAAATTTCAGTGACATATACGTAGGGTCATATTTTTAGACGATGCATCTTGAATGTCTTGTTAAGTGAAAGAAATATTACTTGTGAGCATTACAGGCTCTTTATGACACACAGCTAATACTAGTGCAATATAGCTCAACATGAGTTTTCACAGCTAATTTCTAGACATAATTTTGATAATGAAAAGAATTTCAAGAAATTTATATTTCAAGAAATCTCACCAAGTGAATTTTCACTTGTTAGTCGTTGGCAGACTTTTTTTACTTATTAAAAGCAAAAACACTTTTACTTATTTTCTAAGTGTCCTTTTTTCTCCAGTGTAGAACAGAGGAAATGAAAAATAAAGCCCAAGTAAAGGCCTTGTTATCTCTGCAGTTGAGCTACTATTTGTGAATTTAAGGTACGTTTGGTAATAAAATCAATTTTAGGTCCGCAAATAGTAGAAATATTCATTGAACAGGCGAGCACATACCGCAGGTTAACACACTTTTGCAACCTCAGCTCTTTCCTGTAGCCACCCCCCCATAATGAGGACACAGATATCATCCGCAGGTGTCACGGAGCTCCATGGTGAGACCCTCCAGGCGGCGCCTGTGAACACGGCGCCTTAGAGAGCGCAGCTTTTCCAGGCAGATATACACACTTTAATGTGACTAGCATGGCTGGATAAATCCGCAGGTCAGCTCTTTCTTATTCCCCCCTAAGTCTGAGTAATGATGACAGCCTTTGGGGCTAATGCTATACGGATTATCTCTGGGTTATTTCCACTGTCAAACGCATTCTTTAAAAACAGCCTCTGCGAGTTGCCAAAGTGCCAAAGCTTTTTTTCTCATGCACGCTGCCGATACATGAGCTGCCTTTAACAATGTGCAAGTGTCTTTCTGTCGCTCTCCACTTCTGAAAAATGAGTCAATTAGTGAAGGTGCCTCGGAGGAAGCTCTGTATTTTTCCTCCCTCACACATCAACACTGCAACTGGATGGTAAATGAGGTGAAATTCAAAGCAAAAAGCTCTATTACAGACGGAGCGTTCCGAGAAGATTAACTCAGAAATTGTTTTCTAGAACTGTTTCACCTCCGGTATTCCTTAACCTGCTTTTTTTATTTAGGGTGGTGTTTTTCTGTATATGCTCTGCTTCACATTCATCCAGCGCCTGTCACTCACTGCTGGAAGCTGCCCGGGAACACCTACAGTATTTCAATGTGGGCCACCGAGCAGCTCCGTTAAAATAGCTGGAAGTACAGTGTGACTGATGGAGCTTTCTGAGAGCTCTCTGATCAATCTCAGCTTTTGTGTCAAATAGTGGAGGATTTAAGATGTTCCCTAATACATCGTTTTGTCATTGGCAAGGTGAACCGCTTCTAAACGAGAATGTAAGACACATATATCCTCCAATAAAGTCTATATTAAGGGAATTCGGAGAGCAAGTCAGGTGTTTTACATAAGTGACATACAGGATATAACACATTTATTTGCACATGAGCTTAATATGCTGGTCTACTCGCAGTTTGCTGTGAAGTACCTCTTACTTAAAGGGGACATATCATGCTCATTTCCAGGTTCATACTTGTATTTTGGGCTTCTAATAGAACATGTTGACATGCTTTAATATAAAAAAATCACATTATTTTCCTCATCAAAATATGGTGCATCTTTGCAAAGCTAGCTCTCAAACTGTGGTTGATATATTCTAATGAGGCCACAAAAAAAACTGACTGGGATGTTTTATTTCACAGTTTGTGGGTTGGTAGATACTCCAGATACCCAGATAGATGTGAACATCTATCAAAACAGAACAAAAATATTGATATGTCCCCTTCAAAGACACTTGTTGATTGTTGGTAATGTTGATTGTTAACGGAGGCAAAATTATCTTTTCATTTTAAGAACTTGAGCGCAAATGAACATCACAGTTTTAAATTATTGAAATTGAAATTATAGAGAAAAAAAATAAATATAGGCCTAGCCGATGTCTCGATAGAAACGATATAGAAAAAATAGACATTTTTATATTTTTTTGATGATATATATCATCATATTACCCAGCAAGGGATCTATCCATCAACGCAATAACAAAAGAAGGAAGAAGAGTGAGATCATGGGAGTTAGTTTCTCCCGTTTCGGATTCCTTCGGTGTTCAGGTTTTTACCTGGAGCCAAATTATCCGCCGCGCTCTCCTCCTCTCTTCAAAACAACCGCTGATTAAAACCGGTAAAAACACTGAATAAAGCAGCTTCATATTAAAAATCTGTGTTTCTCTGACGCTGTTTAAGCAAACACAGGACGTCCTGGAGGAGCTGCCAGCCGAGCTGCCACTAAGGTTTGCTCAGCTTGTTTCTTTGATAACTCCAGATCTAGACATCCAATGACTAAAACCATTCATCCGGTAAAAATAGAGAGTTAAAAAACACCAAGATCTATAAAATGTGTCGTAAAATGTGACTTAAAACTGGATAAAAAGTCAGTTTATGACAGCTTCTGTCAGACAACCACAACGCTGACACATGACCAAAGGAGATATGATGCCATTACAATGAAACACACTGTTACCTTGACTAAAATTACAGATTTCTCTGGGTTTGAAATGTGTTGGAAACATTTTGGATAATATACTCAACAGAATATATAACATAGATCATGCTGGTTTCATACACTGTTTGTAGCTATACCTATGAAAAGTAAGGCACTGTAATTTGTATACATTCCACAAAATTAATTCACGTGTAATCCATGTAATCGTGAACCAGGAAATATAAAGAGTGAACTTGGTGAGGGAGGAGGTCGGGGTGGAGGTCGGGGTGGATGGGTGCGTCAAAGAATACCAGACTTTCGCCCAGGAGACTGGAGTTTATGTCCCGTGTGAAACCAGAAGTCAACGCTGATATATTTGTCGTACTTAAGTAATGCCACTTCCGGAGTTATTTTGAGCCAAACCACGAAGGTACGACAGAATTTGATCCAAAGCTCCAGGAGCCGATTCAGTGACATCACACAGCTGGCAGGAGACACATCCAAGACGTTAGAAAAGGCCAGATAAAATTCAGTGGCATCAGAGACCATTACCCAACAGATTTGGATGTGCCGAAAGCATCAGCGTGACAGAGCCGGAGAGAGCTGGGAGGCTGAAAGTGTGTGGCAGCGGGGGCCAAATGAATTCTTAATACCTCGCTGCGTGGCGTCACTCTCTCCAACCCCGTTCTCCGTGTCTCTCTGCCTTTTTTTTCTCTCTCTCGCCTTCCCTCCCTTGTTTTTATTTTATCCAAAGAGACACGCAGGAGGCAAACGACCTCCGGTTTCCCGTGGCAACCAATCGACTATCAAATGAAGTAAGTAAGTCGCAAAGAGAGAGGGTAGAAGGAGAGAGAGAGAGAAGGGGAAGCTACTTCTAGTTGGGGGCTTTGGTGTCCTCAAGATCCCATCATGTCACAAGGCATCACTGTTAATTAAACTAGGAGCTCCATTTATTATTTAAGATACAGACACTGCGTTTAGAAAATATGATGATCGGTCACAAAAGAGTAAACTGAACTTTTAACCTCAGTGCGTCAGATTGTGGTGTGGAGTTTCAAACAGCAGCTCAGGTAATATATCTTGTGATTTTAAGGAGGCGTGCTGAATAACAGCCGGGAGCAGTGAGGTGTCCCGGTTTGGACATGTTAAAAGACTAATCCACCTTTTGAGCAATGCATTTCTATAAAACTGTCAGACTCATCCTCCACATTTTTTTTTATTTGAAAGGATCCAAATCGATGCAGTACAACCAGAGAGATTGAATTTTGTATTCCATGCAATCTCCTTCCTCGGCAAAATCCGCCACCTTTATTACCCACCATGCAACTCACCGTGCGACTTGGGTGTGTTATGCTACAAGATACACTGTATAACAAAGCAACATATCCTCATACAACAGTTTGTATGATATCTTATGAAAAGTTATTGCTCATTGTTTCTGTGCGTTCTCCTACGAATGTCCAGCAATACAGGTTCTGCTCGAGTTTAGGCAACAAAACCACTCAGTTAGGTTGAGGAAAAGATTGTGGTTTACGTTAAAATAACTAAAGAAGTGGTGTTATTTAAGTGCAGAAGTTACGGGATAAATAAATCAACGTTGACTTCTGGTTTCACACGGGACACCAACGCCAGTACGTGTGTGTTTTTGGAGCCGACCTCCTCCCTATGCGGCATTTGTCAGGACATAACCTCCAGTCTCCTGGGTGAAAGTCTGGTATTTTTTGACCCGACCTCCTCCATACGCTCTAAATATTTCCTGGTTCACGATTACGCAAATTAAATACAAATTAATTTCGTGGGATATATATATGAATTACAGCACATTACATGTCGTAGGTACAGCTAATACATCTCCTCATCTCACAGAAAGCAACAGTATTTATCAAAAGGTTCCTTGAAACTAATTTAAAGCAATGATAAACTAGTTCAAACTGTTTCTAAATGGGTTTGAAGAGGAATAATTTATTTTCCCCCCTGCGTTTTGCAAAAGGAAAGATGTCACTTCTGGATTGCTTACTGAGAATTAAACTTCATCTGTCAGTTAATTTATTTTGTTTTAAGAGCAAGAGTTTGTCTAAAAGTTGCAATCTACTGTGCTTCTCTCAGCACATTCAACATTCAGCCTTTTATTCCAACAACATGTACTGCTTTAGTCGTCTATTGTTCTTTCTTTACACATTTATCTCACCAAAAACTGTCCATTACCCTCTCTCTCTCTCTCTCTCTCTCTCTCTCTCTCTCTCTCTCTCTACCCATCCCCTTATCCTCTCCTCCATCACTATATAACGCTCAGAGAGGCTGGCAGGTCTTTTTCTTTCCTGGAATCTTCCATCAGGGGTTCTTCGATCCCGTACAGCTGACTGGATAAAGGGAGGATGGACTGAGTGTGTGTGTGTGTGTGTGTGTGTGTGTGTGTGTGTGTGTGTGTGTGTGTGTGTGTGTGTGTGTGTGTGTGTGTGTGTGTGTGTGTGTGTGTGTGTGTGTGTGTGTGCGTGTGCGTGTGTGTGTGTGTGTGTGTGTTGGACAGCAGCAAATGTCATGGGATATCACACGGTGATGCTTCACAGCGTCTCATGTCAGCTCCTCTTCTCCCTAAGCTGTCAGGTCAGGGGGAGTGCACTAACACGCACTAACACACACACACACACACACACACACTCACTCATGCATGGTAAAGGTTATGTGGATAATTGTCAGGATGTCGGTAACGACAGAAGCTATTACTCTTTCTATGAATCTGTCACTGCTCATCGGCCCGCTGCCCTTGAAACTGATGTTTGGTTAACGGTGTGATGTGAAGCTTTTAAACTATGAATCATTAACACATTAACTCGGCAACATTAGTATAATTACGATTAACAAATGAGACCATCTCTCTCTCGAGACTGGCAGCCTCCACCTAGTCTGGTTCATGCTGACTTCATCCCCTACAGTGCAGTCGGTCTGTGAAGTCTCCAAACATTGGTCAGCATTTTAGATTCTTATTAGGGCTGTCAAAGTTAACGCGATAATAACGCGTTCATGTCATACTAGCTTGTCGTGAAGGAGGCTAAATAACGCTCACTTAATTTTGGTGAGGAAAAACTGGCTCGGCCGAATTCAAAGGGGTCCCTTGACCTCTGACCTCCAGATATGTGAATGTAAATGGGTTCTATGGGTACCCACGAGTCTCCCCTTTACAGAGATACCTACTTTATGATAATCACATGCAGTTTGGGGCAAGTCATAGTCAAGTCAGCACACTGACACACTGACAGCTGTTGTTGCCTGTTGGGCTGCAGTTTACCATGTTATGATTTGAGCATATTTATTATGCTAAATGCAGTACCTGTGAGGGTTTCTGGACAATATTCGTCATTGTTTTGTGTAAATATATACAGACATTTGCATAAAGCCGCATATTTGACCACTCTCATGTTGATAAGAGTGTTAAATCCTTGACAAATCTCCCTTTAAGGTACATTTTGAACGGATAAAAAAATGCGTGATTCATTTGCGATTAAGCGCGATTAAATATTTGATTCGATTGACAGCCCTAATTCTTATATTTGAATGCCCTTCACCTGCCAGAAATGATATGTGCTTAATCAGGAAAAGATGAATGATGTTACATGGCGGTTTTATGACACTCTATTTATAATAAGACATAAGAATAGATCATGACTCATTGCATTAAAAAGATGCAATGTTACTGCATATACAGTATGTATATAGACATGGGCTCGCTCTCAATGTATCCTCATACAGCGGTTCATATGATATCTTACGACAAGTTATTCCTCATTTTTCTTGCGTTATCCTACACCATCAACGGAACCCGGTCGGTAACGAGACGATAACGTTTCTATCTGCAGAGTCCCGTCACTTCACAAGACACGGGAAACCTCTGTTGGTCTGGAGGAGCTGCAGCATTTATTTCTGCACAAACGTCCACTGTACATTCACTAGATATTCTCAGAGCTACTAACTCTCCTGCAGTTTGGAGTGAGCGCGTTCACGTCTAGAGGTGGAGCGAGTATGCGCGCGCTGTCTGAGTGAAGGCAAGCAGGCAGAGGAGACGAGACAGCGGGTACACGCAAGCGCGCATATGCGAGCGCGCATGTGTCCCGACCCGGTACATTTATACGCTTAGACAGTTACAAACAGTCCCTTTAAGTACGGAAGTTACGTAACACAAAAATCAACTTCTGGTTTCACACGGGACATGAACAGCGGTCTCCACCCATCCATCCCGACCTCCGACCTCCTACGCAGTTTGTCGCTCTTTATATTTCCTCGTTCGCGACTGTGTGGATTAAATATGCATTGATTTTTAAGGGATATATAACAGTTACAGTGCATTACTTTTCGTGTAGCTATGAATGGTGTATGAGACCAGCCTGAGTACACTGTGGTAAAATCCTGTCTGTGCAAGATGAGAAGAAGTCGAGAGAGGAAGAAGTAGGTCTGGAGTAAAATGACAGAAGGAAACTGGAACTCCTACGTTTACACAGACACACAAGTCAGCGTCTATTAGCGAGACAAGCCTCTATCAGCCTCTATCAGCCTCTACGCTGCAGTTTGCGGTGTGTGCCAACAAGCTGGATTTGTGATATGCTCGACTAAGGATTTTTACACGAACCAGACAATGTTCATGTAGTTTAAAATGAATGTTATCTTATCTTGTCAGAATGCTCAGTTGGGCTGTGAAGTGCTGTTTCACCTTTTGGAAAGGTCAGAAAAAACTGTATTACTTTCTTTCAGAACTGCAACAGATCCTCAAACAGACTTCCTCATTAAGGGAAGACACTACAGGCAAAAACACTGCTTTCCATGCACTGATCAATTTTGAGATTTTGGGCTATTTTTTGTTTCCATAACACGTCTCCTTTCAGATTAGTGGAAAGAAAACATCCACAAATACACATTTAGGTGTTTATTTTACTATTTGCGTCTGTGGATTTCTCCTAAATTCACTAAACATTAGCGTTAATGCCTCATTTGCATTACATTTCAGAAAACTAGTAAAACAGAAAATGATTGTCTTAATATAAATCAACTGGGGTTTCATGGTTCTATCTATTGTTTTGTTTTTTTTGGCCAATTCACCTGTAGTGTCTTCAAAAATGTATGGAATTTCCTTTAAATCCACAAAATTTAAAGGTGCAGTGTGTAAGATTTGGCAGCATCTAATGGTGTGGTTGCAGATTGCAACCAACTGAGTACCCCTCCGCTCACTCCTCCCTTTACAAGACTGTGGTAACACTATTCACCTCGCTCAGAGGCCATCCTAACCACAATAACACTACTTTAGGAGCAACGGAAGTCAGACGGCAGCTGGCGAATTTTGACTTTACAGATTTTTTTTTTTTTTACTTGTTACAAGCAAAAACACCTTTTATTTGTTTTGCACTCTGCGGCTCACGTTACCGCAGTTTCACTAGCGTGTCGGAGAACTACGGTGGCCTTCAGGTAACGTAAAAACCAAAACACTGGCTCTAGAGAGAGCCCGTTCTGGGCTACTGTAGAAACATGGCGGAGCAACAGGACCCGCTCCCTATGTAGATATGAAGGGCTAATTCTAAGCTAATAATTCTTAGTTTCAGGTGATTATACACTAATGAAAACATAGTTCTGAATATTATATTACATTTCTGCTAATAGATCCCCCTAAATGTTACACATTGGTCCTTAAAGGCTGTTTTCTAAAAATTAGTATTTTCTCAAACTCTGAGCCAGAAATCTCTTCAGCAGCTCTTATATCCACCAAACTGTCTAGTTTCATTGCTATCTATATTTTAAAGGTTTTTACAGAGGGGTTTGATCATATATCATTCATAGCCTGATTTATGCAACATTATATTCACAAAAACATGGCAAAAAAATATTTTTTTATGGCTGTTGACAGTATTTTTTTGAGTTATGAAGTGATACAAAAACTTTTGAGTCTAATATGTCAACAAAATAAAACGAAAAAAGCTCATTTGATAAGATAATACCTTATTTGCATATTTAAATATAACATTTCAGAAAACCTTTAATACAAAAAAAAGAATTGTCTTAATGTGAGTAATAAACTGGGAGAGTCTCATGGTAATATCTATTAGTTATGTTTACCTCTGTTCACCCTGTTTCTCTTAAATAAATGATTGACATTTAGTCATATAAAAGATTGTTTTTTAGGAATTACTCAGCTCTCCACCTCCTCACATCTCCGACTTCTCTCTCTGTCTGTCTCCCACTCTGTTTCTTTTCCAGATGGCCAGCGCACCGCTGCCATAGGATTCCTTAAGACAAGCTGTTGCTGTGGCAACCAGCGCTGACAAAAAAAAAAATAATATTAGGAAGCCTCTCTTGAGTGTGTTTGTGCATTTTTTGTATTGTGAACAATTCATATTTTGGCCAATTAAAATCACACGTTCATCATCGAGGATCCGTTCTGTAAAGAAGTGTTAACTGATCAGTTAGCTGCCATCCCGCCAACGAGACCACGATGTAGTTTAATAATGTAATCAATCTCTTTTGTATAAGATGATGCCACTTATGATCAAACTCATTTGTTTCTACAAGCCCAAAACTGCACGCCCACGAGTATCAGAGTACTATGAGTTCATTTAGAAGTCCATCACCTCCTGGACAATAGACTGAGGTAGATTAACCGCAGCAACATGGAGGACTGAAGGCGAGGAAGGAGATAGTAAACCAGTGGAAGTAAACTAAGGTGTCTTTTAGCAGTGATGGCGAGATACGAGGAACGGAGGTAGCACGGAAATACTCAGTGTGCAATTACAGATGAGATAAGACAGGAAACACGACACACAAACTTGCACACCGAGTCTTCCTTTAGACCATCTGGTGGGATTTTCTGTGCTTTTTCCTCCCTCCCCTTCTCGTTCTCTCTCTCGCTCTCTATCTGTGATGTAGTATGGTGGTAATATGATGCGGACGTTAAGTGTGTAGGTTTCCTCTCCTGCCCACGTCCACTGTTACACACTATTTCCATCCAGCAGCACTGCCAGGCTTGTGTAACTCAGAGGAACAGGCGACCACCAATTACACAATACGACTACTGACAGAGCTAAAAATACTGAAACCAGTGGAAAATACATAAAACACAACACCATACTGAAGTTTACTATATGTCAAAATATGTGTTTTCTATCTGCTATCAATCTGCAACATGGAAGTATCCGTGAATATCTGCTCATTTCTCACATACGATTTTAAAATTGACAAAAGCTGCTTTCATTTGGTGCTGAGTGAAGGAGACGTACCTGAATAGAGCAAGGTAATGAGAACAAATGATGGAGATGAACCCAGAAAGGAAAAACAATGAGGGAGAGTTTGGGAGAGGACAGGGATGTAAGTGGATGAGAGGCAATTAATTATAGCAATAAGCAGATGTGTATCTCTTGTGTATATCTGTGCTATTTGACAAATAATAATCACAACAGTATACTGGCAGTAACAGACTTACTTGCCGCAGCAGTGTGTTCTCTCCTGTTCTCAAACTATGACACTCTATGTACCCCTCTAGCATCAGTTTTAGACGTTTCAAGGACGGCGTGTCAGTTTCCACTCATTACATGCCAGCCCATTCTCATTCCCAGGGCGTCTCTGCTCCCCAACAGTTTTTGGAGCTCCCCGACAAAAGCCCCCAGGTCAGAGGCAAATCGGCGCTCGAGCGTCATGTGTGAACTGCTCAAAGCCGAGAGGCTCGCTGATGCTCACCGATGCCTTGCAGACACATTCCAGATATCTAGCGTGCTAAATTAATGCACCTGTCGGGGACTCGAGTTACAGCCAATGAGAGCGCAAGGCACGGGTCGAGGGGGAACCTCGGGGAGCAGAGGTCTCCTGTAACTAGAGGAACTTACTGTATGTGTTGCATTTACAACACGGAGCAAAGTTGTTGTTGCACCTACATTAGAGGAATAATAAGTAAATAGAGTGTGGAAACCGGCGGAAACAGGCTATTTTGTGAACATGTGCCAGCAATGTGTCACATGCATTGTATCACGTTTAACATTTTCATTTGTTTTTTGTATTTCTCGCGTGTGTTTTCGTGACAAACATAATTTGTTGACCTCATCGGGGACTCCTCCTGGTGAAAGGTCTTGTAGTGTGTGACCTCCTGTCTGCGGTCAGTCATGTAGTGTGAAAATCACAATGACTTTAAGACACCACATTTTAGGACATTGCAAGTTGTGTAGTGTGAACAGTACAGTGATCTGATGACTTTGAAAGTCGTGTAGTGAGAAACTTGGCTGAAGTGGTTTTGTTGCCTAAACCTAAGCAAGTGGTTTTGTTTAATTCACAACATTAAGCAGATGTTTACTGCGACCGAAATGTGACGCCGAGGGGTCTGACGAAGCGTCAGTATGTGACGAGTTGGGATGACAACGTGTTGTACATCCATAGTGTCTTTTCAAAATCAATGTAGGTTTACTTAGTTTTCAGAGGCCTGTACTACGAAGCAGGATTTGGCATTAGCGAGGTAACTTCAGGGTTAACCCTTCAAGGTTTTCAGTCCTATGAAGATGGTTCACTTCTTACCGGGGTAGATCGCCATGATAACTTATGCTGAACACCCAACCTGCTCTGGAGCAGGTTATGTTCCAGATGAGAGATCAACTCGTACAAAAGCACCACATACTGAACAATCAGAGCTCGGTGTGGGGATCGTATGATAATATCACACACATGAAGAAGTTACAGACTGAAATCAACACAGTTTAAACCGGCAAATGCAGGAAGAACAACTGGATTGATGCTGTGGGTGTTTACCGCTTTGAATTATGTTTTTATATTTATTTTTTTACTTGATCTCAAGTCTGTTTCACACCGCCGGAGTCAGGGTCACAACTGAAAGAAGGCTCACCACAAATTTGTCAAAGGACATAATAAAGTGTAATCCATTCATCCATTACACTAATGAAAGCTTTTTATAATATCACTGCCCCATCTAGACGACTAAAACAGACTTTTAAGTATTCTATTAAATTAATAAATCTGCTAATTTACGCATTCACACATCGGCAATTGGTCTTCTTTTGCCAGCTGTCCTTCCTGCATTTGGCAGCTTCAACTGTGTAACTTTTAGTCTGGATTATGTTTAACTTCTTCGTATTTGTCTAATACTATAGTTCGCTCTACCTTTGTAAAAATGTGCCGCTCTGCTGACAGTAGACTTGTCCATGTTTGTAATTGGTCATACACTATGCTGCAAACACCGCCCCCTTCATGTGAACGCGCTCGTAACCGGACTAAGAAACCCTGGGTTGATTTACGGAGTTGATAACCAGCGTTGTAGGACCGCTTACCTGGATCTTGTTTGTTAGGGTTAGTTAAACCAGATAACGAGAAGATACCCTGGTTATGTTGAACTCGCTTCCAAGTACAGGCCTCTGGTTTACTTAGGGAACAAAACTACTTGGTTAGGTTTAGAAAAAGATTGTGGTTTGAGTAAACATAAGTACATTTGTTACGTAAAATAAGTATGCTTGTTATGTAACTGGCGATAGTAAGTTAGGTAACAAATTTATGGTAAAATAAGTCAATGATGACTTTGTTTCAAACGGACTCATACAGGCGCTAAAGGGTGCCTCGGTGCGTCGGTATCAGACGTTGAGGGGCGCTGACCAAGCGTCAGTATTAGACGAGTTGGGAGTGAGAACGGGTTGGCATATTCAGCGGTTCAGTATTTGTTAATAGCCTTTCCCAACAACATCCCGCTTTAATTTTTCATGCAGTCAGACTGAATGATATTACACATCTGCTGCTGCCTTCATGCCAAAATACTGGGCATAATTAATGACAAATTGAATGTCTTTAATGTTTTTGTTTTTATGCACATGGAATTGGGCTTAGGTAAATAAGACTCACTAAGATTCTGTCAGCAGCTGCAGATAAATGATTACTGATGAATCTCATAGTGAACTGACGTTGTATAGATAATGTTCTGTTAAGCTGCGATGGGTTTAGTTATCAGTAGATGAGTACCTTTTCAGTCTTGCTACCGCCAGCTGCCCACAAGCTCATACTGTTGTGGAACTATAATGTTGACCACCTGTCTCTCATCATTTTCTCTATCCCGCTCCCTTTCACACCGACCTCTTCTCACATCAAAAACTAATTAAATCCCCACGTAATAATGCTTTTTCTTTCTAAGATGTTGTATAAGAGACAGAACACGACCACCTGCTTATTCAATATTAATTAACCACTGCTATATCATGCACGCCAATGGTAGCTATGATCTGTTCTATTCTGCTAATCAAATCTCTCTTTCAAAGCTGTGCTAGTACTGTCTGACTACATAGGCCTAATAATTATGGTCTGCCTGCTGCTGTCTTACTTTTTATTGTTCTTATATTTGATCAAGTCAAAATCTGAAACTTGACAGAATTTAGGTCTCAACAACAATCAAGTTAAGAAAAAAAAATAAAATTTTGAAAGGCTAAACGCCGACAAATGTTTTATTGAAGCCAAATATTTCGTTAGAAAAAACATGTTGTGAATTCTGGAAATGATTACTTCTATCTTTATTCAGTAAATTTTGACTTTTGGACTTTAAAAAAAGAGAAAAAAGTTAAGTCTTTACACATTCAAATTCAAGTGTTGGCTCAAGCCTTCTTTTTTATGACTTATTTGTGATCGAGTCCAAGTCTACTTCTGCAGCTCCTTCCCTTGCTTCATCTATTCCCTTCTTAGCCTTTTAGATTTCTATTTTCTTTTCTCTCTCTGCATTGTTCTAACATCTCTATCTGTGCAGGGAGGTCATCAATTAGTCCTGAGTGTTTTGAGAATGCGCTGTCCTCTTCATTTTGCTATTGTCTGTCATCATCATAATTTGGCTGAGACATTCATATTCCTGATATTAACAAGAGGAACAAAGTGTGGTATCTGGAGGGACAAGTATTACTTTCAGCGGGGACGAGACGCTTCCTAAATTGAGACGCAAATTTTCGGTTCACAGAACAACATTAACAGACGCCAGTCAACAGTTCCCACGATAACACCATGCAGATAGCAATCATTAGAAGCCAGTGTTAATGACAGACTAATGACTCTCATTTACCAAACTTGGGAGGATGGCTTCATTTGGGTCTGTCTCAGTTTTTCACTCTCCGTCTGCCTGGAAGTTTATTACCAATGTCCTATCTTAAAAATTAATTTATAATATTTGTGTCTTAAAAATAAAAGTAATTCTATCATTTCTGTAATTCATCAGTCATTTGCATGGACTTATCCGTCCTCATTTATAGTTTACCTGTGCTGCAGTGCTTGGATGTGTTCACTCCAAAGGCTAAGCAAACTTTCGTTTCATCAAACACAGCCGAAACAACCACTACTGCTGTGTTGAACATGTCGTGGAAGTCCCAGATACGTCCGAAAAGCGAACGCCATCGTGTTTGGGTTCATAACATCATCCTGAGGCGCACACAGCTCGGTGAATTTCTATCCACAACGTATTGCCGATGACGTCCTGCTCTAAACCATCATCACCTGCCCAGCGTCCAGCAGCAGAGCTACACTTCTGCCTTTTCACAACAAACTGAGACTTTCTTGACTTGCAAAACTATGTTAAAAATAAAAAAAAATATCAGTTATATTGTTGAAAATGAAAATACAAATTAACAAATAAATTCTGTCGTATAAAGTTGCAAAAATGCCTCATACTGTAAGTACAGCAGGAGTGTATAGTGAAAGTAATTCCAGTGAGTTAACAGTGGTTCTCTGAGGATAGCCAGACAGGCTGTTATAAATAACACACACAAGCATGCAGGTCTGAGGGAACGCAGCACCGGGTCGGACCACCTGACTTCTACCACGTCGCCATGGCTGCACAGACGGCTGCGAGGTGCGTGAAAGCAAAAAAAATGAAAGGCACGAGAGGAGGCAGGAGGACGGAAACACAGGAGAGGAACAACAGAGGTGATGCTAGTGATGCTGACACACACTCAACCCCGCGTACAGGAAACCTTCTGAGCTAATTACTGGCTCTGCGGTTCTTTGAAGGCTGCTGCTCACCTTGAATGACCCCTTACCTATTCACACACACACAAACACTGGTGTTATACCCTTTAACCATCTCTCTACAGGAGCCAGTGTGTTATTGCAGCACCTGCAGGCCCAGTGGGCGATGCCTAGCTGACAATAACATGTATTGGCAGCAACCAGCATGAAGGCAGAGCAGCATTACATGACATCAGCAGCACGGGGCTGTCTGGAGCAGAGGGGGATGAGACACACGGGGGGGAGTTATAAATTAAATCTGTGGGGTCAACCTCTCTGGGGTCTGATTACTTGTTGAAGTTGTTAAACTACTAATTAATTTCAAGATATTGGCGCAATTATAATTCAGAATTCGTGGGAATCACATTCTCTACTTACTTTCAAACTGTGATTCATGTTATTTGGCACCGGGTTGGATTCCGCTAACATTTTTTGGCAAAGCACTAGAAAAGTGTGTTGCTTTGAGTGCAGATGTAGCTCAGTTTTTCAGAGGTTCTACTAATGTCAGATTGTCAAAGTAGTGGGAGGCCATTGAAGACCTTGGAACGTGTTACTTAATCACTCTTAAAAGCACACTGAGAGTGACACCAGAGGAAAAGAAGGAAGCTCCACATTAATACCATCTTTACAACAGAAAGGGTTTAGATTCATGGTCTTAATATCACAGTCACATCGGACTTACAGGTAGAAAGTGCAACAATCTACATTTACACCCCAACTTAATCAAAAGTAGCCCAGAATTGATTTTAGAATTTTATTTCAGTATGTATCTCCTCTAGTAACAGTCAAATGTCAAGTCCAATCATATCTAATTATCAAGTAGCAAATAGAAAATGACGAGAGGGGCAGACGTTCAGTAGATTTTGTATTTTTTTATTGAGCTCTCTCTTTTTTAACTCATTAGGTGTGTGAATAACATATTATAAGCTTTATAAAACCAAGAATGTAGCATTCAAAGTCTTCCTTTCACGTGTGTCCAATATTATCCATCACAGCAGGAGATGTTCAATCAAAGGAGCTGAAGAGTTAATTAAGGCCGGCGGTGTTTTTACTAGACAAAGCTCAATAATCCACTGTCAAATTCCCAAGAGAACCCAAAAAAACCCAGCCAAACCAAATCCATCTAAACTAACCATCCTCAATCAATACCATCCACCTGATTGCACAGAGAACTATTGATGACGCTATTGAATTATCGATTGCTTCCTTTAAATAAATGGCCTAAATATTATAGTTGACATTCAGCACAATGAGGCGAGTTACACCGCAGACGACCGCGAAGCTGTGAGAGGTGAAGGGAAACATGGGATAGAATCGATCCATGGAAGTGTGATGAGGTGGATGAAAATTTAAGCCGAGAAAAAAAGGTGTATGTGAGGGTAAGCTGAACTGTTGTTGCTTAGCTGCAAGCACATTTAGGCTTTATGCACCACTGAGCAACTTTCATAGGAATGAACGGGGCCCCGCCTCCAACGCTATATCCAGATCTCTTAATACATCCATGATTGGACCCATAGAGTAGACGCAGGAGCGGCCGCTCTCTCACGGGGTCACAGCCGTCACGCTGTCGTCACGGCTTGCTAACTCCGCCTCCCAGCCCTCGCTCAAGCCATCGGTCTGGATCTCATTCACATGAACGGAGGAAGGGAAATAACTCTGGATTCAGCGATTGGTGCATTTTACAACTTTTAGGACCTAATGATTTAAATAAGGACTATTAGAGTGTTCATACTGGGAAGTTGATTCGCCTAAAAAAAAAATTATCCGCTGAGTTAAAGACGTCTCTTTCCCAATGTAAGTCTATGGGAAAAAGTATTTTTGGGCCCAACGGCATCACGTGACGGACACGGAAGTTGTAGTACCAGCATTTCGCCACTAAGAAAATCGGCATCAACGACCGGCGCTCTTCCTGGGGGCTTGATTCACAGTAACCCAATGACTTGTTCCACCATCTGCCACTGCAAGAAGCTGAAAGCTCTAGCTCCATTAATGTTTGAAGATCAGTGCCATTTTAGTGACCTTCTAACGCTTTATGGCACAAGTGTTTAGTGCCATAAAAGACAGCGAGAGAACATTACTGTTATAAGTATGAGATACTCTAGGTTACCAATTTCAAATTAATTTCTCTCTCTCTCACTCACTCCTACACATGTTACCCTCCACCAATAAGTGTCAGCACATTAAACTAAAAAGTACCTGCGCTCTGTTCCACGGCCTCTCTGAAATTTTATTAAGCCATCTCATTTGTCTGCGCTGTCGCCAACGCCGGCGCTTAACTGCTGTAAGAAGTGAGACTTATAGATGTAACAGAACGCTTAACTGGGGAAAGGTTGACCATTAAAATGAATTGCAGCTTCTGGAAGGAACAAATTGTCTATTCAGTGAAATGAGATCTGCCAATGCTGTGATAAAAGATGGTGTAGAGAGCCTGAAGAATATACGGTGTGAAGGTGCTCATTCCCAAACAAATTATCTCCATTTTGGAAAGAAGCTGAAAGTAAAGGTCATGTATTGATGAGGATGATGGTTAAAGTTTCCCAGTTTAAGGTTAGTATAATAATAAATCAGAGGCTCTGTGCGGACATGTCCAGCATGAATTAATTTCATTGGTTATATTCTATCATTGGCTATAGTACATTTAAAAGTGAGATGAGTTGGTTTTCTAACACTTAATATAATTCCAGTGTATTGTCGGTGAATAATGGTCAGGGAGTGATTACAGCCAAACTAAATAGCAGTGTAGTTTGGTGGCGTTAATGCCTAATAACAGGCCTTTGTCTCAGAACACAAACAATGGCTACTGACACTCGTGGACTCAAACAAAACACAAGCAGGAGAGAGACAGACCGAAGCAGAAAGGGCTGTTTTAAAGAATGAGGGCGAGGATGGACTGGACAACATACAGATGCAATACTAGATTATTTTTTTAGTGTATGTGGAATTAATCAGAGGCAAATTAAAGACAGAATGAGTCGGATTAGTTGATTCATTCAAAGTTGGCCCTTCCTCTCCCGCTCAAGGAGGGTTATAGTGCTCGCCAGCGGGATCGTTTTGGAACAAGCTTTGTCCGCTTGGCGTCTCGTCTGGCTATATTTGTGTTTTTTTTCCGCGGTGTCTACCATTTTTCGTAGCTTCCTCTTGGATGCGTGCTTTTTTACCTGTTGGTAGGGTGCCATTTAACCAACCCGTTCTCACTCCCAACTGAAATACCGACGCTTAGTCAGTGCCCCTCAGCATCGGACACTGACGCACAGAGGCACCCTTAGCGACTGTATAGGACGCACCGGGCTTTCAACTAACTCTAATGTTAACCCACCCGCGGCGTTTATAAGATGGTCAGAACAACTGACATAGTATAAAGAGCATGAGAGGGGAGGTGGATTGGTCAAACAAACACAATACTTTCACAAAGGAGGCCGCTGTTCGTGTCCCGTGTGAAACTAAAAGTAACGTTGACTTATTTTGTCACGTCAGTCGTTAGTCAGGTGACTCTTTAGTATCGTTAGTCCTGTGAGTGATGTGAGCCGTTAGCCAGTGAAGATAACATCAAGCACAAGCGTTTCCTTAGTTGTTGTGTTGCCTTGACCTAACTTCCTGTGAAAACAGAAGTTTATTTTGAAAGGACACCATGCATGTAGCAAGTGTATATTGACACGCCGTCCCCGGTTCATCCAAAAGTAACCCAGTGCGTCGATCTCTGAGGCCGAGAGGCACTGACCAGGCGGCGGTGTTTGACGAGTTGGGGTGAGAATGTGTTGTCTCTGCAGATACAGACACCACCACACACTTCTAGTGGGTCATGAATGATGATTGAGAGGGATTATTTTGGTATGATTTAGTAGAAAAATCCTACTCATTGTGTCTTTAAAATGATGAAGGATGAGCGTTTCGTCATTTGTGTTTCTCTATTGACGACAAATACAAGTAGAAATTTGGTAAAAATTCAACAGCCATCAAGCCTGAAAAGACACACAAACAAAATAAAGTTTCATCTACATAAACTTAAACTTTGTCAAGAGAATATTCATGGTAAAAAGATAATACAGCACTCGAATGACTGTTAGATGATCTCTGCAAAAGCACCACAGCATCAACTACTGAGCAGACAGATGGAGGTACAATGTAAAAGCCAAGAAAACAAAGTTATCACTTCATATAAATAAACCACAGAAATGAATATATTATGTTTCTGTGTCACAATAGCAATATAAATGGAGATACCATTAGACTATTGGTTATGTGTTTTTATGTGCTGCCTCACAGCATTGTAATGTTTTGGAGAATATTTTGATTTTTAAACTGGGAAAATCTTTTTTTTTTCTAAATACCATATGCCACGTTAATATATAATAAATATATGTAATAAACACATGTTTTATTTATTTGTTAAAGCTGAAGTAGGCGAGATGGGAGAAAATATGATTACAAAAAGTTATTTTTATAAAACGGTCTCTATATACTGACATCATGTCCCTCTGTGTCCTCCGGTGCTCCTAACGGCATCTGCAAGATTTCACATAACGGAGGAAAACAAGCAGTCAGAGCTGATCTGAGGTCTGCTGTCCATCTGCCATCTATGAGAGCCGGCTGTCAATCACTCGTGAACTCCGACCCAACGGTCAAACTAGGCAGCACTGATCAAACATGAATCAATATTCTGTTACGTTAATGCATATTTTCTCCTTTAAATGGTATTTTTTGGTGGGAAAAGCTAAACACACACACAGACCATTATCATTTTAGATCCACTAAGATTGGCACAGACAGGGATCGGTTGTGTCGGGTTTTGACTGCTGTCACTAGCAATCATTTATAACACACACATCCACAGAATCACACACTAACTCCTTTTTTCCCACACACATACTGTATATAGCATACTGCATTATGCATGACTGCATATGCTGACACGCATGAATGCTCTTATTCTCTCTGTCCCTCACACATATGTGAATGTATATGTGGGATTTCCTCGTAGATGTTTATTCCCTGTCTGTGTCACGCTGCTCTGTCAGCGTGTGGCAGCAAACATTTCAAAGGGAGGAGAGGCAGAGCGGGCGGTGAGGAGGGAGAAGGTAGGGCAACAGGGACTTCATCAGCTCACGCATCAACTCTCTCCTCGCAAAACTTTCCACAGACTACAATATGTCCAAAAACGGTGCCGCCCAGCATCCTCACCAGAACTCGTAAATCACATCACATCACCCCAGTCCTCCACTCCCCTTCACTGACTCCAATAAACCATCGGATCATCTACAAGATACTCCTCCTGGTCTTCAACGCACCTCACTCCTCACCCCTCAATCCTCACCCCGGACACTCAGGTCTGGCAACTCCAACCTCCTCACCGTGCCACGGACTAAGCTGCCAACCATGGGGGATCGCCTCAGACTCACTTGCTGTTTTTAAATCTAATCTTAAAACTCACCTGTTCCTTTTAGCTTTCCCCCAGGGTTTTAAAATCACTACGATTTCATAGTATTTTTAGTTGCTTTTAAATTATGTCAGGAAGTAATTTGTCTATAATTTTATTTGTCCTATTTCAACGCCTTTAATCGCATGTTGCAACGTTGTCTGTGATTGTTTCGCCCTTGTTGTGAAGCACATTGAGATTTCGCTGTATTTTCAAATGTGCTATATAAATTTAATTCATTATCATTATTATTATTAACAACGCAGAATGAACGAGAGAGAGAGCAGAGTGATACATGGAGGAGTGAACCAGCTTATCAGAGTAGAACTGTGTGATGAAGGGGTTAAAAAATATGTTTGGCTTGAATGAGGCGTTTTTTAGCGCGTGAACTATCAGCACTGTTTGTTCAGTCATGATGAAACAATAGTGATGAAAGAAGCAGAAGATGAACAGGTGGAATAAACAGTCTAGTGGGAGAAAGTAATAATAACTGTAGAAAATGTAATTTACTAATAGTGTGGATTTAAATATAAACTGAAAGATTAAATACATGAAGGGACAGAGGGAGCAAGAGAGAAGAGAAGAGGACAGGTCCTTGTATGCAGCCGTTCCACCGGTTTTATGGGGAGGTACAGTGACATTAGCATAGTGATTAACAGTCACATTAGCATAATGATTAATACCAGCATTAGCATAAGCACAGCTGCTGGGAGAGAGCCAACGAAAAGACGAGAGGTAAGAGAAGAGAAAGAGAGGGAAGAATAATGAGAAGAAACTGGAGAGGAAAATGGATGAAGACACAAGCTGTCTTTTTTTCCCCCATCACAGCTGCTGACAGCTTGAGTCCATTCCAACATGTCTTCATAAATAAGTTTAGCCTTCATCCATGCTGCATGTCCAGTTAGGAGAGACGAGTGTCCCAAAGAGGGACACTAGCTGTCACTTCTATTCCCCCCTGGCCACACAGCCACAACCCATGGCCATTTCTATAGGTGTAACTGTAGAATAATTCAATACTCTGCCATTAATACTGCAGTCATACTGGACATTTCTAGAGGTATTCTTATTGAATTATTATATATACCGTGCTTGCATTTATATTTAACACACTTCATAGATCCCACTTCTCAGTATTTTGTATTTACTTATCTGCACTGTGGTTAAAGTATATTTTAGGTCTGAATGCATTTATTTCTTATATTCTCATTTCTTATTCTTATTTGTATTATTTACTTATATTTCACTAAGGGCTGTCAATCAATTTAAATATTTAATCGCGATCAATCGCAAGTTAATTGCATATTTTTTATCTGTTCAAAATGTACTAAGTCAAGTATTTAATACTTACAGATTATCTACAAGTTTTGCACCTTAGTTTGTTCTGTGAGAGTCAGAGGCAACTAAAGTAGTAGTTTGGTCCTTAAGATGCTTCACGACTCATTGTGGACCCTTTATCCACTTCTCACGCGTCTAGGATGTGTTGAAACCTCTTTAAGACCAAACAGAAATTGAATTTACATTTGACTTTCCTCTGGCTGTCATCTGACCTGGATGGGTGGTCACATTGTTGTGTAGAGCAGGGTTATTATAGTAAACTAAAACTGAAACTAAAAAGGAAATAGGCAGTGAAAAATATTGTTAGTAAACTGAAACTAAATGGAAACAAAACTCTTTATGAAAAACTAAAACTATTAGAGCCGTCAATTGATTCAAATATTTAATTGGGATTAATCGCATGATTGTCCATAGTTCATCGCAATTAATCGCAATTAATTTTTTTTTTTTTTACATTCTTCAGACTTTTTTTTTTTTCAGATTTTTTTTTTTCATTCTTAGATTTTTTTATTTTTACATTTATCAGACTTTTTTTTTCTGAAATTTTCCAGACTTCTTTATCGGACATTTTTCAGATTTCTGTTAATCGGACATTTTTCAGATTTTTGGACTTTTTATCGGACATTTTTCAGACTTTCTTTTTTTTCAGTTTTTGGACATTTTTCAGACTTTTTTTTTTTTTTTTTTTACATTTTTCAGATTTTTTTTTTCATTTTTCAGACTTTTTTAAATTGGACATTTTTCAGACTTTCTTTTTTTTTTCTTTTACATTCTTCAGACT